>NC_069500.1:903969520-904269520 GCF_027579735.1 Bombina bombina
TCTAGAGCACTGTATGTGCAGCAATGATTGCAATCATGTTTTTAACAATATTATACATTGTTGCAAATGCTGCTGCCCTCAATAGCTCAACAATGTGGATAATTTCATAAATACATATACAGTGTTCTCTCCAGGACCTTTTTAATGGGCTCACCACCTGGGTGATTTTATTGACCAGAAATCAATCAAGGGTTTATACTGGCGCTGTAACTAGCTGGAGTGGATAAGATTTAAATAAGATGATAAAAAAGAATTCAATGACCCAAACTAAAATATTATTTGTAAAAAATCAAAATAAAATCCACATGTGTTTCCAATAGTTAACACAATATCACTTTGAAATAAAATCAAATTTATTGACCCAGAATAAAATATCTGCTTAAATCAAGTTAATATCTACAATATTGCTCTAAGAGGTACATAATTCAATACACATAAAAAATATATGGACGTTCTAAATAAAAAATCCCTATTCATACATATCTCTTTGAAAAAACTATATATCAAGGCTGGTTTATGGTCAATATTTTTGCTGAAAAGTGCAGTTCTCACTCGCACTCCAAATGTCACAAAGTCTGTATATATAATATCTTACGCCCTTATACTGAATCAGGTGTGGACTCATATTTCAATGTACAGTAAAGTCATAATTAGACATTCATGATTCTAGACAGAATACAATTTTTAAACAACTTTCCAATTTCTTATATTATTAAATTAGCTACCTTCTCTTGTTATCCTTTGCTAAAAGTTTTATCTAGGTACGCTCGAGGAGCAGCAAAGAACCCTAGGTTCTAGCTCGCTGAATAGGCTGGCTGCATATATATACCAATTGTCATTGGCTCACCCATGTGTTCAGTTAGAAACCAGTAGTGCACTGCTGGTCCTTCAACAAATGATACCTAGAGAATGAAGCAAATTTGATAATAGAAGTAAACTGGAAAGTTGTTTAAAGTTGTATGTTCTGTGAGGTATTATGTCTTATCACAGTATGTTCCCCTACGCACAAAAGATTTTCTTACTCACAGTATCCCTCTGTAGTGGATTTCAAATCTGATCTCTAGGATGCTCCGTTTTCCACCTTTGGAGTTCCTCTACTCCACACCCGGCTGAGCATTTACACTCATCCACCACCGGAGTTCCTTTACTCCACACTCGTTACTAGTCCAATTGTGTGTGACTTAAGCGCCGGTAGGTTGTTCGTAGTCATGTGACTCGTTAGCACGTCACTGGATTTTCTGACAGGGAATTCCCTATTGCTCTCCTTTCTTTGCCGATATACACACAATTGATTTCTAGAACAAACTAAATGATCCTTTGGAGAGGGGGCCATTTTTATACAAGGCAATGAGTAAGGGGGAAGCACAGGATATATTTATTTTTAATCTGACTGATTTTATTGACCACCTGGCTAAAATTTAAGCCAATATTAAGGTAAAATTAGCTAATATTTAAAATTTTCAATGCTTATTGCGCAAAATTATAATTCAATACATTTACGTTAAATTATACAAGTGATTTGTGTTTTGGATAGCAGAAATTTTATAATACACTGTCCCAACCCGGCTACCTCATAATGCTACCCAGTCTGCAAAATGTTCTATGGAGAACACTGCATATAGTTACATCTTTCAATCTGAGTACTTCTCATTGTTTTATTTTATAATCAGATTCACAATCTATACAAGCGTATTCATTTATTTTATAGAAGATATTGAAGACTAGGCATAGTTATCTGCTTCTATTTCTGTTTTGTATTTGTATTATGACCCTGGGGAAAGTCTAACAGAGGGGGATGAGGAACCCAGATATGGACTCCTTGCCCAATATGCCTAGAGGACTATGGCTGCACCTCACTGAAAAGGCCCCAAAGGATGCCGAAACGATCATCTGGGGTTGCCATTTTCCTTGTTCAGAGGAGGACTGCATTGTATTTCATGACTGGACTGACCTTGTTAGTCGGGATCAGACTACTCCACCTCGGTAATCGTGCCATAGAACAAGTTACTGAGCTGTTCTTTCCTGGCAGAATGCTTCTCTTTCTGTTTGTAAATGTTGGTTTATTCAGGAGAAGAAAACAAAAAAAAAACCCCCAACTAAACTGCAATGTCTCTTTTTAACATTGGATCAACTTGAGTCATGGTTTTTAGCTTTGTTGTTAAAGGGATAGTGTACACCATGTAATAGACACTACTATAAAGAAGATTATATACAGATACTCCTCCAGTATAAAACCTTATAAAAACTTACTTAGAAGCTCCCAGTTTAGCACTGTTGATGAGGTTAGGCTGGGACACCCAGTGAAAGGGGGCTTGGACAACAAAGGGACAGAAACTCCCTCCTCTCCCTCTTCCCTGCATATGAAAAGACAGGGTCACATAAACAGGAGCCAGCAGGAGTCTGTAAACGTATGTATACATCTGACACTGTGGGGCTTGGTTAGGAGTATGAAAAATCATCACAATGTTATTAAAAAAAATAAGCAAAACTATACATTGTTACAAAAACACACCCAGATGGGATATATAAATGGATCATCTACAAAACATTTATGCAAAGAAAAACTAGTGTACAATGTCCCTTTAACTACGGACATGGGAAAATGGTTTTGTACATGGAACACTCCATATCTTAAAATTAACATTTTCACATACAATTGCAAGATGAAGCATTGCATGTCAAAGTGAAATAAATAACAATAAATGAAATTACACCATGGCAAAGGTAAACAAGATTCTCTATTTTGATGATTGAATTCATTTTATTATATCCACAGCTTGTGTGTTCTTCATTGTGGTACAATTTTATAATGCCTATTTTTCTTTATTTAGTTTCCATTCCTCCCATGGAGCTACGTGCCATGTTCCACATACACAAACAAGGCTCCCAGCAAGACTTATTGCAGCAGGATTCCAGCCAAAACCAAAAGCACAGAGAACGTATTTTCAGACCAAGAATATCTCTTTTTGGTTTAAATGAGGAAGAGGTTAGATCCAGATACCGTTTTAGCACTGAGGTTATTCTGGAGCTCTATGAACAAATCCAGCAAGATATAGAACCAAATTGTGAGCGTAACCATGCTGTTCCAGGCATGGTGAAATTACTAAGTGCGCTTCATTACTTTTCATCTGCATCGTTTCAGGGTACTGTGTCTGCTCTTTCTGGAATATCTCAGCCTAGTTTCAGCAGACATCTGACACAAGTTTTGAAGGCGATAAACAAACTCACTCCTCAGTACATTGTTTTCCCCCTCAGACAAAGCATCTGTACAAGCTATAAAAGATGGTTTCTATAAAATCTCCTCGTTTCCTGATGTTTTGGGGGCTATTGACTGTACCCATGTTGCGCTGTCACCTCCTACAGAAGATATCTATAGAAACAGCAAAAATTTCCATTCCCTAAACGTACAGATGGTGTGTGCATCTGACATGAGGATTCTTTAACCTAGTAGCTGGTTATCCTGGATCCACTCATGATTCGTATATTTTAGAAAATTCAAGTGTGAATTCAATTTTGACATCTGGAAATCTACCAAAGGGGTTGGTCTACTGGGTATGTAAGATTAATTGGAAATGCCAGTTGTTTACTAGTAAATGTGTCTATTCGGAATACTAAAATACTATAAATACACATTTAAAGCAACATTAAACACAGAGGTTGTAATTATTTAATTGTGTATTGTAAATAACTTTGCAGTATACTTTTAATTAATTTTACTCCATTTTCAAGCATTTTGAAGTAATTTATAGAAAAAAAAAATACCCTTATTTCTTGAATATTTAAACATCTAATATAATTTGTCATGTGAAGAAGTATGACAATTATTATAATTACAATAGTCCTTTTTTATTTTTCACTTTTGTATAACAAATTATCCTGACTGTTGAAACCGATAACAAAATAAAGTTTTTAAAAAAATTACATCTACATACTATTCTATGGCTAAAATTTGCTGTGAATACATCTATATATATATATATATATTACACTATATCCTTTAATTTTTTATATCCTTCTGTTTGGAATTGATTTGTTGATTGGTTTATGTATGTGGGCACATGCAAATAAATATTAGACTTATGATGTCACTAGTTGTCAGGTGTTACACATATACATGAGAAACGGTCAACTGCAATACAAGCACATTATTAATAATAATAATAATAATAGTATATTTTTTTATAAGATGTCACCATATTCTATAGCACTATACAAGGGTAGGATACACGAACCATATAAAATAACATACTATACTGATACAGAAAGGGCCTTGATCTGAAAATTTGCTTTTTATGTATTTTGCATGCATATTTGTATAATAAAATATATCCGTAGGTGGCATCAGTGGAGTTGTGAAAGTGTGAAAGACACCAATGTAATGTGCACGTGACTTCTGCAGAGAAGCTTGTGATTAGCTGAACATTCCAATAATAATTTAAAAAAGACACTGTGCTCAATATGTTTTCTATTATGCAACTGAAAGGGAGGCATGTAACAACACACACACAGACACACACACATATATATATATAGATACATACACTTATTTTTTTGGGGGCGGGTCTGGCCCGAAAAAGAAGAAGTTCAAATTCAAGCTATCTTTGCAATATCAGTTGTGTATTTTCTACTAATGTTTTTTGTAAGGCTTCCAGACACAAGGCGTACCTCTCCGCCAACAGAGCTGTGGGAGTTATAGTAATAATGAAAGAAAAAAAAATACATGCTCTAATTTGCTAAAGGTGCTTTTAATATTTCAGCTATGCTATGCTATATATATATATATATATATATATATTATTTTGAAATACAGTACTGTGAAAAAGTTCTAGATAGGTATAAAAAAAATGTAAGTAAAGTAAGAATGCTTTTAAAATAAAAAATGTTAATTTATTTGTTATCAATTAAAATGCAAAGTGAGGTGAACAGAAGAAAAATCCAAATCAAATCAATATTTGTTGTGACCACCCTTTGCCTTAAAAACAGTATCAACTCTTCTTGGTACATTTGCACTAAGCCGGGGATTTTGTAAGCATATAGTCAGGTGCACGATTAAACATTTATACCAAATAGGTGCTAACGATCATCAATTTAATATGTAGTTGAAACACAATCATTAACTGAAACAGAAACAGCTGTGTAGGAGAAAAAAACTGGATGAGGAACAGCTGAACTCTGCTAACAAGGTGAGGATGCTGAAGACAGTTTAATGTCAAAAGTCATACACCATGGCAAGACTGATCACAACAACAAATCACAAGATAGTTATACTGCATCAACAAGGTCTCTCCAATGCAAAACAATTAAGGCAGACAGGGTTTTCCAGATCTGCTGCCCTAGCTCTTCTGAAGTAGCACAAAAAAAGGACAACGTTGAGGACCATAGACGCAGTGGTCGGCCAAGGCAATGCACCAGATGAAAGACATATCATTCTTCCATAACCTTTGCAATCAGATGTCCAGCAGTGCCATCACCCTAGAATTGGCAGAATCCAGAGGGACTCTGGTACACCCATCTATTGTCTGGAGAAGTCTGGTAATAAGTGGTCTTCATTGAAGACTTGCGTCCAAAATAAAACATACCTCCAACGTGGAAACAAGGTCAAGTGACTTAACTATGCACAAAAACATAGGAGCTGGGGTTTAGACAAATGGCAGCAGGTGCTCCGGACTGATGAGTCCACATTTTAAATATTTGGCTTAGGCTGCAGCTGAAGGCAGTTTGTTCACCAAAGGACTGGAGAGTGATATAGGAATAACAGTAAAGCATGGTGTAGGTTCCTTGCAAGTTTGGGGCTGCATTTCTGAAAATGGGTTGGGAATATGGTCAGAATGAATGGTCTCCTCAATGCTGACAAGTACTGGCAGATACTTATCCATCAGGGAGGCATTTGATTGGCCCCAAGTATATTCTGCAGCATGACAACAACCCCAAACATGCATCCAAAGTCACTAACTATCTTCAGAGTAAAAAATAACAAGGAGTCCTGGAAGTGATAATGGCCCCCCACAGAGCCCTTATCTCAGCATCATCAAGTCTCTCTGGAATTACATGAAGAGACAGAAGCAACTGAGGCTGCCTAAATTCACAGAAAAACTGTTGTTAGTTCTCCAAGATGTATGGAACAACCTATTTGCAGAACTCCTAAAAAAAAGCAACAGTGTACAAGTGTACCTAGAAGAATTGATGCTGTTTTGAATGCAAATGGTGGTCACATCAAATATTAATTTGATTTCAATTTTTCTTTTCACTTACTTTGCATTTTGTTAATTGATAATATATAAACTATTAACATTTTTTATTTTTTATTTTTAAAGCATTCTAACTTTAGAACATTTTTTCACACCTGCCTAAAATGTTTGCGCAATACTATCTATCTAACTATCTATCTATCTATCTAATAGATAGATAGACACAGAATATTTTGTCAGCCGTGTGGTATTCTGATGTAGCCAGGTGCTGGTAGATTGATACTATGCAATAATGTATTATTTTTTTTTTCTTTGTAAATGTTACTTAGGCTATTCAAAGCACAAATTAAATGCATAATTTAAAGGGACAGGAAACCCCAACATTTTCTTTCATGATTTGTACAGAACCTACAGTATTAAACAACTTTCCAATTTGCTTCTATTATCAAATTTGCTTCATTATATTGTTATCCTTTGCTGAAGTAACAGCATTGCACTACTGGCAGCTAGCTGAACACATCTAGTTAGCCAATTACAAGAGACAAATGTGTGCAGGCACCAATCAGCAGCTAGTTCCCAGAAGAGAGAGGAAAAATAATATATAAATATATACAGTATATATTAGGATTGCACCGATACTAGTATCGGTGCCGATACCAAGTATTTGCATGAGTACTTGTACTCATGCAAATACACCGATACTTAAACCGATACCTCCACTTCCTACCCATACGCCATCTTGTGACGTTTTTCAAACTGCATGTTCCTATTTCATTTTAAGCTGGAGTTATTGTTCACTTCTGTTCTGCCAATACAAATTGCTGTTATTTGTATTATTGTACGTTTGAGGGCAGTGCTCCAAAAGCTGCTACTATACAGCTGGAAGCCTACCTGAGAGAGATCACTGTACCTAATTCAGACAAACCCCTGAAATACTGGGCAGTTAATAAACTGAGATTTCCAGCTCTGGCTAAAATGGCCCAAAAATATATTTCTGCCTCATGCAGTAGTGTGAAAAGTGAAAGACTGTTCAGCTTAGCGTCAAACGTCCTTACTGATAAAAGAAACAGACTTATAGCTGAACATGCAGAGATGCTTCTGTTCCTTAAAAAGAACTTGCCACTAACTTTTGAAAAAATATTCTAATTGCTAGATTGCCTGTTATGCTGCTAGTTCTCATCTTGAACAATTGTGCTCAAAACATGCTGTACTCTGAGGAACATCCTTAGCCAGGGCTGGACTGGGAATAAAAAGCAGCCCTGGAAAAATATGAAGACCAGCCCTATTTTCTGTTGAGTCAGTAGAATGCAATGCCCCATTTTTTTCAAAGGGGATTACTGGGGACACTCCTTCCCCAATGTCTTTTTCAGAATTAAATTATATTACTTTGTATTAAATACAAATGTCAGATTGATGTTATATAGGCACCCTACAACCCAATCACATCCAGTAATCACCCCTTTAAATTGTAGCTTTATATCTCCAACTGCTGCAGCTGTTATTTATTGTTGTTATTATTAATATATTTTATTGTAATATTTTTATTTATAAACATGTTCTGTGAACTTTGTGACAACAATAAAAAAAAACTGTTTAATTATTTCAAAATGTATTTTGAGTTACAGTTCATAATTATAAAGAAGCTATCTAAAATCATTAGTCTGTATTGTGCTTGGTAAACTGTCATATGACATAAAAAAAAGTATCAGTAATTGGTATCGGTGAGTATTTGAAAAAAGTATCGGCACTTGTACTCGGTCTTAAAAAATGGTATTGGTGCAACCCCAATATTTATATATAATTATAGAATCAGAAACAGCTTATTTATTCTCTCCGCCACCTGAAGCTTAATCACCCCAGCACTTGCTTGGGGTGGGTTTGTAAAAGACAGCTCTTGTGCAGTGTTACATTTTGCCACACAATGCTGCATCTCAAGTGACTATTGCAGAAGGACAGGTTCTCTACTTGAGAATTTGTCCACTTGTAATCTTGATACATTTTCCTTTTTATCTAGCTTGAATTACAGGTAATGTTTCTCTTGCGGTTGAAAACGTGTATTTATTTTTACCTTGCAGGTGATGATGCCTATCCTTTAACTGAACGGCTCTTAACTCCCATAGCAAATCCAAAGAATGCAGCAGAAAAAAAGTATAATGAAGCACATTGTACTGCACACTCAGTCATTGAACGTACCTTTGGATCCCTCAAAAGTCGCTTCCGTTGTCTAGATCGCTCAGGAGGAGTGCTGCAATATTCACCAGAAAAGGGGGCACAGATTATCCTTGCTTGTTGCATTTTGCATAACTTGGCAGTCAGTCGAAATCTGGATGTTGACATTCTTGAAGACCTTGATGCACCACCTCCTGTTGCAGCAATTCCAGAGGAGGAGAACACAGAAGTAGGAAAGCAGACCAGATTGCAAGTACTCAACAGATATTTCACATGTAAGCTCCTGTTAAATTAATTTTTAGAAAATATGGTCTAAATATAAGCTCTAGGGAAAATATTTTAGACAGTCCTCAACACAGTTCACCTTCAGTCTTTCATCTTGAGTGTGATATTTTTGTAAGCTACCTGAGTACAGCAGTAACTAAGAGGAAAGGCCCTCACGGACATTTTTTGTAAGTTCTTGGCACCCATAAATGTCCCTAGTTGTCTGGTGCCAACTGCAGACGGGTATTACCTGAGGTTCACACTTTCTACTCCTCAGTGTACCTATTGGCTGACAGTACCCAAACTCAGTACCCAGCAGAACCTGTTCAGGTAACAAATCCAGTACACAGCATAATTTGGGCTCTGTGATAGAAGCTGCTGCTGTTGCAGTGGTGTCTAGTATTGTAACTCTGACATCTTTGGCAGGGGTATATTTTGGCCTAGGCCAGCTGTATTTAGGGGCAGTAATTTTCAGCAGGTATTTCTGAGGCATAATGCCTTCTCACTTCTGTGTTCTCCTGATGCTTTATTTCTTACAAATCAATTATTCCTGGATGTATAATGAGGGAGCATGACCCCTCTGTGTCCCTATCTTCTATATATGAAATATAGGAGGGAAATATAGGTTACAATTGTTGAGGGGGGGGGGTAGCTGATTTCCTACACCATTGGTCAGCACAAAAACTAAATACAGCTCACTTGGAGCAACAATAACTAGGTGCCAGGTTGCAATTTTTTGTCGCATGGCAAACTGGTGCCCAGTGTTAGTTGAACTTTTCTACCACTGGACATCTTTCCCGTTAGGTTTTTTTCATGCCTAAAATTGTGGTGTTCAGAGAACTAATGTAAGCATATACTTGTGTTACATGCTATAATAAATACAAGGAAGACATACGGCCAGATTATGAGTTTGGCGTTAGGCTTAAGAAGCAGTGTTGGCCGGTTCCAACGCTGCTTTTTAACACCCGCTGGCATTACGAGTCTTGCAGGTACAGATGTACCGCTCACTTTTTTGGCCAGACATCCACTTACGTCAATTGCGTATCCTGTATTTTCAATGGGACTTGCATAGCGCCGGTATTACGAGTCTGACAAAAAGTGAGCGGTATACCCTCTCCTGTCAAGACTGGTACCGCATTTAAAAGTCAGTAGTTAAGAGTTTTACACTACAACGCCGTAGCATAAAACTCTTAACTAAAGTGCTAAAAAGTACACTAACACCCATAAACTACCTATTAACCCCTAAACCGAGGCCCCCCCGCATTGCAAACACTATAATAAATTTTTTAACCCCTAATCTGCCGAACCGGACATCGCTGCCACTATAATAAATATATTAACCCCTAAACCGCCGCACTCCCGCCTCGCAAACACTAGTTACATTTTATTAACCTCTAATCTGCCGTTCCTAACATCACCGTCACCTACCTACATTTATTAACCCCTAATCTGTCGCCCCCAATGTCGCCGCCACTATATTAAAGTTATTAACCCCTAAATCTAAGTCTAACCCTAACACCCCCTAACTTAAATATAATTTAAATAAATCTAAATAAAAATAACTATCATTAACTAAATTATTCCTATTTAAAACTAAATACTTACCTATAAAATAAACCCTAAACTAGCTACAATATAATTAATAGTTAAATTGTAGCTATCTTAGGGTTTATTTTTATTTTACAGTCAAGTTTGTATTTATTTTAACTAGGTAGAATAGTTACTAAATAGTTATTAACTATTTAATAACTACCTAGCTAAAATAAATACAAAAGTACCTGTAAAATAAAACCTAACCTAAGTTACAATTACACCTAACACTACACTATAATTAAATGACTTACCTAAATTAAATACAATTAAATAAAATTATTTAAAGTACAAAAAAACAAAACACTAAATTACAGAAAATAATAAACAAATTACAAGATTTTTAAACTAATTACACCCAATCTAATCCCCCTAACAAAACAAAAAAGCCCCCCTAAAATAAAAAAGCCCTACCCTACACTAAATTACAAATAGCCCTTAAAAGGGCCTTTTGCGGGGCATTGCCCCAAAGTAATCGTCTCTTTTACCTGTAAAAAATAGTACAAATCCCCCCCAACATTAAAACCCACCACCCACACAACCAACCCTACTCTAAAACCCACCCAATACCCCCTTTAAAAAACCTAACACTAACCCCTTTAAGATCACCTTACCGGGAGAAGTCTTCACCCAACCAGTCCGAAGTCCTCAACGAAGCCAGGAGAAGTCTTCATCCAAGCCAGGCGAAGTGGTCCTCCAGACGGGCAGAAGTCTTTATCCAGACGGCATCTTCTATCTTCATCCATCCGGCGCGGAGCGGGTCCATCTTCAAGACATCCGGCACAGAGCATCCTCTTCCATCAAAGTCGTCTGGATGAAGACTTCTGCCCGTCTGGAGGACCACTTTGCCCGGCTTGGATGAAGACTTCTCCTGGCTTCGTTGAGGACTTCGGCCCGGTTGGGTGAAGACTTCTCTCGGTAAGGTGATCTTCAAGGGGTTAGTGTTAGTTTTTTTAAGGGGGTATTGGGTGGGTTTTAGAGTAGGGTTGGTTGTGTGGGTGGTGGGTTTTAATGTTGGGGGGGATTTGTACTTTTTTTACAGGTAAAAAGCTGATTACTTTGGGGCAATGCCCCGCAAAAGGCCCTTTTAAGGGCTATTTGTAATGTAGTGTAGTGTAGGGCTTTTTTATTTGGGGGGGGGGGCTTTTTATTTTGGGGGGGGGCTTTTTTATTTTGTTAGGGGGATTAGATTAGGTGTAATTAGTTTAAAAATCTTGTAATTTGTTTATTTTCTGTAATTTAGTGTTTGTTTTTGTACTTTAGCTAATTTTATTTAATTGTATTTAATTTAGGGAATTAATTTAATTATAGTGTAGTGTTAGGTGTAATTGTAACTTAGGTTAGGTTTTATTTTACAGGTAAATTTGTATTTATTTTAACTAGGTAGTTATTAAATAGTTAATAACTATTTAATAACTATTCTACCTAGTTAAAATAAATACAAACTTGCCTGTAAAATAAAAATAAACCCTAAGCTAGATACAATGTAACTATTAGTTATATTGTAGCTATCTTAGGGTTTATTTTATAGGTAAGTATTTAGTTTTAAATTATTATTTAGGTAATAATAGTAATTTTATTTAGATTTATTTAAATTATATTTAAGTTAGGGGGTGTTAGGGTTAGACTTAGATTTAGGGGTTAATAACTTTAATATAGTGGCGGCGACAGCAGATTAGGGGTTAATAAATGTAGGTAGGTTGTGGGGGCGGCAGATTAGGGGTTAATAAATATAATGTAAGTGTTGGCGATGTTGGGGGCAGCAGATTAGGGGTTCATAAGTATAATGTAGGTGGCGGCGGTGTCCGGAGCGGCAGATTAGGGGTTAATCAATATAATGTAGGTGTCAGCGATGTCGGGGGCGTCAGATTAGGGGTTAATAAGTGTAAGATTAGGGGTGTTTAGACTCGGGGTTCATGTTAGGGTGTTAGGTGTAGACATAAATTTTATTTCCCCATAGGAATCAATGGGGCTACGCTAGGAGCTAAACGCTGCTTTTTTGCAGCCGGCTCTCCCCCATTGATTCCTATGGGGAAATCGTGCACGAGCACGTTCAGCCAGCTCACCGCTAATGTAAGCAGCGCTGGTATTGAGGTGAGATGTGGAGCAAAATTTTGCTCTACGATCACTTTTTTGCGGTTAACTCCGGGTTTGTAAAAACCTGTAATACCAGCGCTGTCTGTAAGTGAGCGGTGAGCATAAACTGCTCGTTAGCACCGCACAGCCTCTAACGCCAAACTCGTAATCTAGGTGAAAGTGCCTTCCTCAGCACAAGACTGCATACCCTTTTTCACACCCCACTTTAGCCCTGGTAATTATCATATTCCACTATTAATTGTATTAAACCTATCTCTGTATTTACAATTGCATTTACCCACTGTTGTTTGTTGGGGGTTTTTGCCACCAATTACAGCCACAAATATTATGGGTGGTTGTTTTAAGACTTAATAAAGATAAAATTGGTTCTCTATTACCATTTCCCAGCCAGGAGAGGACAGAAAACAAACAAACTGGCCAACCTGTGCTGAATCAGGCATTTTAATATAAATCCAGCATTTTAACCACCGCTTTTTTTTTAACCCGTGGAAATATATAAATTGTGTAATGATTAGACAAAGTTGCAGTTCTAGGTTTGTTGTTAAATATAATGGCAATTTTTAGCATGTTTATTGTGTCAGCTAATTCAAATGATGGTAAACTCTGTGAAACTGCTGTACATATTTGTAAAGTTTAAAGGAATAGTCTAGTCAAAATTAAACTTTCATGATTCAGATAGAGCATGCAATTTTATGTTTAAATATTTTTTATTGTCATTATTTTGAAACTTTAAAAACAATTACAAACACACCTTCCCCTCCATGTGATTCCCTCTACATGAAGGTTAGGAAGAAGACAATCAGTATAACAACATTTATGTAGCAAACAATATAGCTAATGTGGTAAGGTTTACCGTGCTCTACTAATTCCCAATGATATTTGAATGTCCTTTTGGATTCTGGGATGAAAGATAGGTGGTAATATTTGTAGGTCATCTTTTTCACATGATGATTTATTTGAGTATCTTCCATGGTGTTAGGGAATCTCTCTTAAGGGGTAGAGCAAGTATCTAATTTAACTTCCATATTAACCTGTTGTTGAGTTACGGTAGCAGTTTCACAGTATCTGAGGTCACCTGAATTAACTCTACATAAATTAACTTTAAAGAGGTATATCCTCCTTAGGAGGTAAAATTATATAAATAGGGTATAAAAAGGGGAAGGGGGGATGGGGGGGGGAGGGGAGTGACGACACAACCTGATGTGATTATTGGGGAGTGATTTTGCAGTAAGTAAGATCACTCGTTATTTTTGTGTTTCAATGTTTTATTTAGCTATCCAGTAATACCATATCGCTAGGAAAGTTTCTCTATTGTCTAGGGTGTGAGATGCCAGCTCATACATAGTATATGTATATTGGATTTTATTATAAATTTCCGTCCAGGTTGGGCTGCCTGTCTTCCAATATCTGGCTATGCATGTCCTTGTGATTGTACACAATATCCTGATAAATGTGTTGATGTGTTTATTAAGTGTACTAATATTTATGTGTAGAAGGGCCTGTTGGATGGAAAGGTCTATATTTTCGTTCAGTATGTGACTAAGGAAGGAGGATAGCTGTTGCCATATCCCTGTAATTTCTTTGCAGTCCCACCACATATGTTTGTATGTTCCTGCCTCTCCGCACCCTCTGTAACATAAGGGACTTCCCTGTGTGTGCATATGAGCCGTTCTAATGGGTGTTAAATACCATCGGTGTATAGTCTTGGTTATGTTCTCCTTAAGATCTACGCTTATAAGTCCCTTCTCAGCCTTTAGAAATATCGTTTCCCATTCTTTAGTTTCTTTAGAAATGTGGAGATCCCTTTCCCAAGCTATCATAGTAGGGGTTTTAGTTTTATTCTGTGATATTTGAATATTTGTATAGAGGATAGAAATAGTATGTTTATCTCTTTCTTGCGATTTACAAAGATGTTCTAGCGGTGCGGTGTACCTTTCTCTCGGATGTTTCAGATATATCTGGGTGGCTGAATGAATCTGTAGGTATAAATACCATCTCAATTTCAAGGGGGATAATTTTTCTTGAAGTTGGTTAAATGTAAGTGTAGTTCCTCCCTCTATAAAGTCTGCTACTCTATAGAGACCCTTATTTTCCCATTTCTGCAGTTGATCCCAGAGTTCTCTGGGCAAAATATATTTTATCGGGATATATAAGGAATATTGTGGAATAAGATTGTATTTGGTTTTTGCTTTCTTCCAGGTAGTTATTGTGGTGTTTGTAGTGTAAGGTCTATGTGATTCTTGTTTGGATTGTGTTTTCTCAGGATCCCAAATAATGGTATACGTTTCCCCCCAACCACCCAGCGTTGTTTCTAGAGTAGGCCAGATAATTTCTTTATTTCTTTTTAGTAATAGACTATCTTGTGCTAATCTGGCGGCGTGGTAATATTCCATTAAATTGGGGACCCCAATACCTCCCAGAGTCCTGTGTCTAGTCAGAATTGATTTAGCAATCCTGTTCGTTTTGTCTCCTCTTATATAAATTAGTATCTCTTTTTGCAATGAGTCTATATCTGTTTTGACAATTTGGATAGGGAGTGTTCTAAAGAGATACAAGATCCTTGGCAAGATTGTCATCTTAACAGCGGCCACTCTGCCTAGCCATGAAAATTTATAGGTTTTCCACTTTGATAAATCTTTTTTAATTTGTTTGAACAATGGGATATAATTTACTTTGTATAGATGTGAGGGGCAGGAGGGAAGGTGAACTCCAAGGTACTTTAATGAATGTTTCATCCATTTAAAGTTGAAATTAGTTTCTAATAGCGTCTGAGTCATTTGTGGTAGTGCAATGGGTAGGGCTTCGCATTTTTCTGTGTTTATTTTGAATCCCGATATGGCAGAGAAGGTTGCTAATGTTTGGTAAAGGTTGGGTAATGATACTAAGGGGTTAGTCACAGTCAATAAGATATCGTCCGCAAACAAAGCCAACTTATATTCCACCCTAGCTAACTTAACTCCCGAGATGTCTACTTGAGAGCGGATTTTGGCGGCCAGAGGTTCAATGCAAAGAGCGAAAAGCAATGGAGACAAAGGGCAACCTTGTCTAGTCCCATTACGAATTGGGAAGGGTTGTGATTTGTATCCTGCAGATGAAACCTGAGCTCCCGGCATGGAATAGATAGCTTTTAATGCCTTAATGAATGCCCCCTCAAACCCCATTTTATGCATCACTACAAACATATAATTCCAATCAATTCTATCAAACGCCTTCTCCGCGTCTAATGATAAGAGCAGAGAAGGCGTCCGTGTTTCATTTAAGGTCTGAATCAAGTTGGTGACTTTGCGGATATTGTCTGGGGCTTCCCTACCTTTGACAAAGCCCACCTGATCTGGGTGGACCAGGTGTGGTATTATATGTTTTAATCTGTTTGCCAATATCTTTGTAAATATTTTAAGATCTTGGTTAATCAGGGATATTGGGCGGTAATTTTGGCATTTCTTGTGATCTCTCCCTGGTTTGGGAATTACAACTATTTTTGCTGCCAGGAGCTCAGGTGGGATGGCCCCCCCTTCCATGAGATGATTACATAGTTTGACAAGGTGTGGAATCAGTGTTACTTTAAACAATTTATAATAGTCGCCTGGGAAGCCATCTGGGCCCGCTGCTTTTCCCGGTTTGAGATCTTTGATAGCCCCTAGTACTTCTACAGTGGATATGGGGGTATTCAGGGATTCTAACTGTTCCTTAGATATAGTCTGTAGTAAGTCGTGGTTGAAGAAGGTTGAGGTAAGTTTTTCAGTGTCTGTGTTGTGTAGGACTTTTTCCCCATCGTATAGGGCCCCGTAATATGTTGCGAAGGTGTCTACAATTTCTTGTGGGTGTGAGGTTACTGTGTTATGAGGTGTTTCAATCGCGGAGATTACTGAGGCTCTACAGCGTTCTCGGATTTTATGTGCCATAAATCTGTCAGGCTTATTAGCAAATATAAAGTATTGTGATTGTTGGCGTTGTATTGTTCTGGTGGCTTGCGAATGAAGCAGTGTAGCTAATGCTGTTTTTTTTAAATGGAGAGCATTTGCATTGGCTTTTGTCTTAGTGAGCTTATGTCGTTTTTCCAATTCCTCAATTTCTGAGTAGAACTATTCTAGTTGTTGTCTATATTTTCTAATCTGCTGCGCTTTTTCCTTAATAAGTATCCCCCTTAGGACCGCTTTATGAGCCGCCCACGTGATCCCTGGATTAGTTGCTGTATCTATATTTATATGCCAGTATTCAGTTAGTAATCTCAGTACCTTGTCATGTGTTTGGGGGTCTCTAATGTATGATTTGTCAAAGGTCCAAGTTTTACTTCTGTTTGGGTCACACAAACCCTCTACCTGAAGAGTAAGGATCGAGTGGTCTGACCATACGCAAGTGTGTATCTGGGAGTTGTGTAATAAGGGTTGTAATATCTGACTTACATAAATGTAATCTAATCTGATGTAGGATTTATGTGCAGCGGAGTAAAATGTAGTGTCGTTGGTCAAGCCATATAGTGTTGTCCAAGTTTCTATGAGGGAATGAGGTAGTAGGTGTTCCTGGATTGATTTGACAATGCGATTGTGTCTGTTTTGTTTGTTGGTTAAGGGTTTGGATTCGGTCGGGTTAATAGGTCTCATGGTGATGTTAAAATCGCCTGCTATAAATATTTTGGTGTGGGACCATTGTGTTAGTAAGTTTGAAATTTGTTGGAAGAAGCTGTGCTGATTCTCATTTGGAGCATAAACATTGCATAGGGTAATTTCGGTATCTAAAATTCTACCTTTCACTATTATGTACCTCCCTTCAGTATCTGCGATAGTGTCTTCCTGTTTGAAATTGAGTGAAGAATGAATGAGGATGGATGTGCCCCGCTTTTTAGATGTGGCGGTTGAGTGAAAATGGGTATTAAAATTTTTTGCCCAATACTTTGGAATATTATCTTTAAGTAAGTGGGTCTCCTGGAGAAATAGTATGTTGGCATGTAAAGAGGTGTACTGTGTCATCGCCATCCGTCTTTTTATATTAGTATTTAGTCCCCTAACATTATGGGATATTAATTTTATTTTGGGGATCATGTTAATATGTTTGTTTTGGATTGGTGTAGTGAGAATTTTATTACCTGAGGATCTCCGGATTGTAAACCTGACCTTACCGGTTGTAGTCGATCTGAAGTGTAATTGATAGGAAGTGTAGTGTCGTCACTGGGGATGGGAGGGAAGCTAGGAAAGAAATACAATGTTAATAACATAGCAAACAGTGCTGTGGAATCCTCAACAGAAGGATTCCTAGGAGTAAAACTATTATGCATTCTAAGAGTAAACATAAACTAGTATGATACTAAATTGTCCTGGGGGAAATTAAATTTCCATAACAACTGATAACTTTTCTAGTAGTAAAACTTAACAGGAGTCTCTGAGTGATAGGTGGGAAAGGTCCAAAGATTTGTAGTTGCAGATGCTTTCAAGGTGAACGAAGGCTATCTCTGGATATTTTTCCCTCAGTCAATCTTTCTGACCGTCAGGCTCCTAAAGAAGTATAGTTTGAGTTCCTGTATCCATGCCATAAACAGGATACCATCTAGGAGATTTTCCCTCTTGTTTCCTTTATTTTTTGTTTTTTATAATTGATATTCTGCCATTTTAGAGAATCTGGGCGTTTGTCTTGGCCTTTGTTTTTCTTTTGAGTTAGTGCTGTGTTTGGGATATTGGGTGTCTCCAGTGATAAGATGTTGCAGATCTCGGGAATATCCTCAGGGTCTTTTAGTGTGATTGTTTTGGAGTCTTTAATAATGTGTAGGGCAAACGGGAACCCCCATCTATATGGTATCTGGTGTTTTCTGAGCATTGTGGTTAGAGGGCGCAGGGATCCTCTTCTCTGCAGTGTTCTGACACTGAGGTCTTGATAAAATTGTATGATGTTGCCCTGGTGTTTATAAGTTGGGTTTTTCCTTGCTGCTTGTAGGATTTTTTCTTTGTCTGGGAAGAAAGTTAGTTTAATTATTATGTCCCTTGGGGGCAGGCCTGGTTTGGGTTTGGCTTTTAGTGCCCTGTGTGCTCTTTCTAAGTGGAAAACATAGTCAGCTGGGGAGTTTGTGATTTGGGTGAAGAGTTGGGCAAGATAGCGTGGGATTTCTGTGGGGCCTACCTCCTCAGGAACTCCTTTAAGTCGAATGTTATTCCTCCTGCTCCTGTTCTCCAGATCTTCCATTTTATCTTGGAAATCCTCCAATAGTTGTTGTTGTGAGGACATGGTTTGGGACATTTCGTCCATTTGTTCCACCATGGAGTCTTTTTGATCTTCTAGTGTTTCAATTCTATTGCCCATCTCTTGTAGGTCGGATTTGATTTCGGCTAGGCTGCTGGTCACAGATGAGTGAATAGTGTCAATTTTCTCCCATAGCCTGTCAAAATTCTCTGCAATGTCCTGTTTAGATACTAAATTTCTGAGGTCAGCTTTTGTTAAAGGACATTTGTCTTGTGGTGATTGTTGATGGTCAGCGTCCAGCTCCTCCTCTGCTTCTGTGTCTGTCGAGTGTTTAGCTGTCTGAGATGGCTTGAAGAATGTGGACACAGCTGTTGTTTTGGTTGTTTTGTCTCCCTTAGTGAGTCTTTTAGTGGACATCTTGACGTATCACAGATATAGCCAAAAGAGTGGTATTGTTTACTGCTAGGGATGAATCTGCTATCTTCTGGAGTAGCTGTTTTTTGCCAGATCAAAAGTCTTACGGTGTATGTACTTGTATTTTGATTGTGGAAACCCAGATTTAGTTTTAATTGTTTGTCTCGGGGAGGCAGCTCATTTAGGATAACAAGAGGTATGTTTATCAATCTTTAAAACATGGTATGACTCATATCAGTGTTATGTTTAGTATTTTAGATCTCCTTCGGTTCCCCCATTAGAAATGTTCCTACTTGGGATGTAGTTTACATTTTATTACACTTGTACTCCTATGTTATATTATCCCAGGAGTATATCAGGAGGTAGGTTGAGGGTAGTCGAGCTCTGGGGAGTGCTGAGAAGTATGTGTTTCAGCACCCGATGTGTCTGCTGTAGGTTACTTTTCTCAGTTGTAGGGTGACTTCAAGGTTAGTTATAGAATATTATAAATTAGTGATCTCCCTCTCCTCAGGGTAGGTATCCTCACAGGATGATCTCGGGAAAAGGTTCAAGGGGTATGACCTTCCACCACTTTGGGTTGGGAGGAAAGGGGGGAGGAGAGGAAGGTGACAGGAGGTCCTCCTATAACACTGCTGCTATGTCATAGCTGATTGTCGGAGGGAACTTTTAAATGTCCACTTAGTGATAGGAGCAGACGTTGGAATGTGGATAAGGAGTGGTTAAGGTGATTCTGATGTGCCTGTAGAGCTTTGCTTTGAGGACTCTTTTTTAGTGGGAGTTGAATGTATACCTCTGTCTTGTGGTTAGAGTGCTAAGGTGTATAAAGTCACTGCAGAGGTTAGTGAGTAAGGATTTGGGGGTTCCCCCTTCGCTATATTGTAATATATCCCGGTTATCAGCTAGGGTCCAGATCACCTGGGCTACGCAAATATCAGCCTGCAGTTTAGTAGGGTAGTCTGTCTATATTATATAGCACACTGTTGTTTGGGAATCAGTAAAATTGTGGATCATCTACAGTGTTTGTTTTCTTTTTTCAGCAAAGGTCAAACCGCCGCAACAGCACACAGAGACTTTCCCTCTCCCAACTCTAGTTATTAATCTCCTTTGTTTGTCAGACAGCACGATGTTACTTTATAGGAGCTTGTTGAAAAATTGATTGCTGCTGTTAGTCTAAGGGAATACAGTATGATACAGTGTTCAGGCTGTCGTAGCGATCAGATCCTGTGTTATAATTTGTACCTTGCGGTTGTAATGTTCCCACTCTCTTGCTCTTACTCAGTGTCAGCAGGTTATTTATATTATGTGTGCACCGGGATTTTCTCAGTCTCTAAGAGAGCAGCTGAGCTGTGTGTTTTTACTTTCAGTGTCTCTTGTTGGAGCCAGCTCTCTCCGTCTCTTCCGGGTATGCTGCCGTGACGTCACAGAGCAATGGCGCTGTTTCGCGCTCTTTTGCCCCGTATCGCCAGCAGTGACTACTATTAGGGTATTTATCCCTCAGTGATCTTCCGACTCACCGGTACTTTCAGGCGGTCCCCTCCTCTGTAGTCGGCAGGAGCCGGTCTGTCTGTTTGAACTCCGGGTTCCGCTGCTGCAGATGAGCGGTTACTGATTCGTCTGTGCTAGTTCTCCAAATAAGTAGAACAAAGTATATAGTCCTCAATCCTTTAGTGCCACCGAAGAACCAGTGTCTCAGTTTAGATATCCAGCATCAATAAACCAGCTATAGTCCACTTTTTGATGTAAAATTATCAAAAGTATGCAGGAGCTCATTCACTCCACGTCTGTACTCCTCTCAGGCTAGCTCTGCCTCCAGAGCATGCAATTTTAAAGGGACATTAAACCCAGATTTTTTTCTTTCATGATTTAGAAAGAACGTGCAATTTTAAACAACTTTCTAATTTACTTCTATTATCTAATCTGCTCAATTCTCTTGATTTTCTTTGCTGAAAAGCATATCTAGATAGCCTTAGAAGCTGCTGATTGGTGGCTGCACATAGATGCCTTGTGTGATTGACTCACCCATGTGCATTGCTATTTCTTAAACAAAGGATATCTAAAGAAAGAAGCAAATTAGATAATAGAAGTAAATTGGAATGTTGTTTAAAATTGTATTCTCTATTTGAATAATGAAAGAAAAAAAATTCTAATTTACTCCTATTATCAATTTTGCTTCGTTCTCTTGGTATCTTGATTTGAAAAAGCCAGAATGTAAGCATAGGAGCCGGCCCATTTTTGGTTCAGAACCTGGGTAGCACTTTCTGATTGGTGTCTAAATGTAGCCACCAATCAGCAAGCACTACCCAAGTGCTGAACTAAAAATGCCCCGGCTCCTAAACTTTCATTCAAATAAAGATAGCAAGAGAACGAAGAAAAATTGATAATAGTAGTAATTTAGAAAATTGCTTAAAATTGCATGCTCCATTTGAATCATAAAAGTTCAATTTTGACTAGACTATTCCTTTAAAGGGACAGTCTAGTCAAAATTAAACTTTCATGATTCAGGTAGGGCATACAATTTTAAACAACTTCCCTATTTACTTTTATCATCAAATTTGCTTTGTTCTCTTGGTATTCTTAGTTGAAAGCTAAACCTAGGTAGGCTCATTTGCTAATTTTTAAGTCCTTAAAGGCCGCATCATATCTGAATGCATTTGACAGTTTTCACAGCTAGAGGGTGTTAGTTCATGCGTGCCATATAGATAATATTGTGCTCACTCACATGGAGTTATTTATGAGAGGGCACTGATTGGCTAAAATGCAAGTCTGTCAAAAGAACTGAAATAAGGGGCAGTCTGCAGAGGCATAGATACAAGGCACTCACACAGGTAAAAAGTGTATTAATATAACCGTGTTGGTTATGTAAAACTGGGGAATGGGTAATAGAGGGATTATCTATCTTTTTAAACAATACAGTTTCTGGAGTAGACTGGAGAGTTGCAGCAGGTGATACGAAACTAGAAACATAATCTTTATTTTCCTTGTTTTCTATCACCCCCACCTGGCTGCATCTCTAGAGTAAGTAGGAAGCCTACACCCAATCTCTTTTAGTGTAGCAGCGACACAAGAATGCGCTGCTATAGAAATAAGCATTGAATATCACTGCTGTAACTGTCAGTTATTGTGAATTCTTATGTTTAAAGGGACAGTCAACACCAGAATTTGTGTTGTTTAAAAAGAAAGATAATCCCTTTATTACCCATTCCCCAGTTTTGCATAACCAACACAGTTATATAAATACACTTTTTACCTGTATCTAAGCCTCTGCAAACTGCCCCCTTATTTCAGTTCTTTTGACAGACTTGCTTATTAGCCAATTAGTGCTCACTCCAGGGTAACTTCACGTGCATGAGCTCAATGTTATCTATATGAAACACATAAACTAATACCCTATAGTGGTCAAAATGCATTCAGATTAGAGGCAGTCTTCAAGCTCTAAGAAATTAGCATATGAACCTCCTAGAATTAGCTTTCAACTAAGAATACCAAGAAAACAAAGTAAAAAGTTTTTTTTGTACTTGACTGTCCCTTTAAGTTTAGCAGCAGTACGAGAGATGTGCTGCTATAGACTTGCATATTGCGGGTAGTGCAGATCCGATTGCCTGTACCGCCCAGCTTGGCAAAATCTGGAGAAACAAAATTCTGGAGAGGCTGCTGGGGCATGATTTAAAAACTGTGGAATTAATGACCTTTTTTATTATGCTTACGCTAGAATGGTTACCGTGACTTCAGAGCTCTGCTTAGCACAAAACACATAAAAAATACATTACAAAGTATAGTTACACTATCTAATAAGAATTAATTTTAAAAAAATGTATAAGGGCTCAAAGATATGAGATCTCAGGTGTTAGTAAAAAAGGCAGGTAAAGGGCTTTTACATAAATATGCATCTCTAAATATGTGTATGTATGTGTATATGTATATTTCATATATATTATACATATTATATATATATACATAGATCCATATATATGTCTACATATGTATTTATATGTGTGTATATATGTATTTACAGACACACACACATATATATATATATATATATATATATATATATATATACAGTATCTCACAAAAGTGAGTACACCCCTCACATTTCTGTAAATATTTTATTATATCTTTTTATGTGACAACACTGAAGAAATGAGTGCTGCCAGCATTGCTGCAGAGGTTGAAGGGGTGTGGGGTCAGCCTGTCAGTTCTCAGACCATACACCGCACACTGCATCAAATTGGTCTGCATGGCTGTTGTCCCAGAAGGAAGTCACTGGAACCATGTCCTGTGGTCCGATGAGACCAAGATAAACTTATTTGGTTCAGATGGTATCAAGCGTGCCGCGGCAACTAGGTAAGGAGTACAAAGACAAGTGTGTCTTGCCTACAGTCAAGCATGGTGGTGGGAGTGTCATGGTCTGGGCCTGCATGAGTGCTGCCGACACTGAGGATCTACAGTTCATTGAGGGAACCATGAATGCCAACATGTACTGTGACATACTAAAGCAGAGCATGATCCCCTCCCTTCAGAGACTGGGCCGCAGGGCGGTATTTCCAACATGATAATGACTCCAAACACACCTCCAAGACAACCACTGCCTTGCTAAAGAAGCTGAGGGTAAAGGTGATGGACTGGCCAAGCATGTCTCCAGAGCATCTGTGGGGCATACTCAAACGGAAGGTGGTGGAGTTCAAGGTCTCTAACATCCACCAGCTCTGTGATGTCGTCATGGAGGAGTGGAAGAGGACTCCAGTGGAAACCTGTGAAGCTCTGGTGAACTCCATGCCCAAGAGGGTTAAGGCAGAGCTGGAAAATAATGGTGGTCACACAGAATATTGACACTTTGGGCCCAATTTGGACATTTCCACTTAGGGGTGTACTCACTTTTGTTGCCAACAGTTTAGACAATAATTGCTGTGTGTTGAGTTATTTTGAGGGGACAGCAAATTTACACTGTTATTCAGGCTGTACACTCACTACTTTACATTGTAGCAAAGTGTCAGTTCTTCAGTGTTGCTATTGTCACATGAAAATATATAAATAATAAAATATTTACAAAAATGTGAGGGGTGTACTCACTTTTGGGAGATAATGTATATACAAATATAAATACATATGTACATACTGTATATATAGACATACATATAAGTGCTTTGGAGCCCTTTGTAGTTACGTAGATGAAAACACGTTTAAGCATATTTATGCAATATTCATTTTTAATAAAGGTTTTAACTATGTATTTATTGTAAATATTTCACATTCCTATGTTCTGCACATAACAGAATAGGTATTTCTAAATAGATATTCCTATATATATGTGTACAGATCTATACCTATATAATCATGTACAGTGCCCTCCACTAATATTGGCAAATATGAGCAAAGAAGGCTGTGAAAACTTGTCTTTATTGTTTAAACTTTTGATCAAGCAATACACAAAATAATCTGCTCTCATGGATATCACACAATTTCAAACACTATACAGGTTTATAAAAAAAAAAAACTTTGTTAAATATATGTGTGGCACAATTATTCACATTCCTATGAATTCATATGAGAAAAATGTATTTGAAGTAGTTTTCTAGTACCTGGGTGACAAGGAACAGTAAATTGTTCAACTAGGACTTCCTGTTTCACAGAGGTATAAATATGAGGTAACATAGGCCAAATTCCCTTAGTCATTCATCTCAATGGGTAAGACCAAGGAATATAGCTGTGATGTGCAGCAAAAGGTTATTGAGCTTCACAAAATGGGAAGCGGCTAAAAGAAAATAGAAAAATGGCAATAATTAAGACATTCCAGTCACCTGGAAATGTTATGAATCAACCTGGAAGAGGACGCGTCTCTATATTGTCTCAACGTGGTTCGAGTGGCCAAAATATCTCTACGGATCACAGCTGGAGAATTGCAGAAGTTAGTTGCATCTTGGGGGTCAGAAATTCTCCAAAACTACATTCCGACATCACCTACATCACCACAAGTTGTTTTGAAGGGTTTCAATAAAAAAGCCTTTACTCTCATCCAAAAACAAACTCTTCAGTATGCTAGACACTACTGGAACTTCAAATGGGATTGGGTTCTATGGTCAGATGAAATCAAAATAGAGCTTTTTGGCAATAAACACCAGCACCTCATGCCCACTGTTAAATATGGTAGTGGTTCTTTAATGTTTTGGGGCTGTTTTTCTGTTGGAGTACCTGGACATATTTTTAGGATACATGGCATTATGGACTCTATCAAATATCAACACCTGACTGTCTCTGGCAGAAAGCTTAACATGGGCCGTGGTTGGATCTTCCAGCAGGACAATGATCCAAAACATACATCAAAATCAACATAAAAATGTTTTACTGACCACAAAACCAAGGTTCTGCCATGGCCATCCCTGTCTAACCCCATAGAAAACCTGTGGGTGAACTCTAGAGGAGAGTTCACCAGCGTCGGCCTCGAAATTTGAAATATCTTGAGAGATTCTGTATGGAAGAATGGTCTCAAATCCCTTGTCATGTATTATCCAACCTCACCAGGCATTAAAGGAGAAGACTCATAGCTGTTATCTTGGCAAAGGGAAGTAGCACAATGTATTGACTAAAAGGGTGCCAATAATTGTACCACACATATATTTAACCCCTGTACTTCGCTGGCCTTTCTATGGGGGTGTCTTATAATATCATGGTCACGCCATCAGTGGTGAGACCACGCTAATTTAGCAAGCCTTCAGGAGGGAGGGGAGGGTCTAATAGTACATTCTTGCCGCGGGTGCAAGATCAACGTTATTATACCCAGACAATCCCTTAACAACCAGCGATGTACAGGGTACGTTGTGATTGTTAAGGGGGTTAACAAAGATAGATATATATATATATATATATATATATATAAAAAATTATAAACCTGTGTTGTGTTTGCAATTGTTTGATATCCATGAGAGCAATATGTATATATATAAAGCACGGAAGGGGACTGCACTCACATACCGGACCGGTTACACATCCCATGACCCTGCAACATGCTCAGCCCTGGGTGCTCACGGGCACTCACAGGAAGCTGTGCTGTCCCCAGAGTCACAGGCAGTTAACCCCAGACAGGTCTGGGTGTAAGAACCATAGGGAAAATTACAAAACAAATTAATACAACACACAGAGAAAGTTCAGCACTCACAAGCTCTCAGCTAAGATTTAAAAGCAAAAATGGAAAGGTTAGTTACCACATCTGGCCAAATGGGACAAGCCCAGGTACCACGTCAAGGTCCTTTCCAATACCTGGGACCCTAAAACAGCCACACAATGCAAGCTCTCAAATCCAAACAAACTGGGAACAAGGGAAGCGTGCACAGGCTTATGTAATCACCCTAGACATATACAAAACACGGAAGGGGACTATACTTTCATACCGGACCGGGTACACATCCCATGACCCTGCAACATGCTCAGCCCTGGGTGCTCACGGGCACTCACAGGAAGCTGTGCTGTCCCCAGAGTCACAGGCAGTTAACCCCAGACAGGTCTGGATGCAAGAACCATAGGGAAAATTACAAAACAAATTAATACAACACACAGAGAAAGTCCAGCACTCACTTACAAGCTCTCAGCTAAGATTTAAAAGCAAAAATGGAAAGATTAGTTACCGCATCTGGCCAAATGGGACAAGCCCAGGTACCACGTCAAGGTCCTTTCCAATACCTGGGACCCTAAAACAGCCACACAATGCAAGCTCTCAAATCCAAACAAACTGTGAACAAGGGAAGGGTGCACAGGCTTATGTAATCACCCTAGACATATACAAAACACGGAAGGGGACTGCACTTTCATACCGGACCGGGTATACATCCCATGACCCTGCAACATGCTCAGCCCTGGGTGCTCACGGGCACTCACAGGAAGCTGTGCTGTCTCCAGAGTCACAGGCAGTTAACCCCAGACAGGTCTGGGTGCAAGAACAATAGGGAAAATTACAAAACAAATTAATACAACACACAGAGAAAGTCCAGCACTCACTTACAAGCTCTCAGCTAAGATTTAAAAGCAAAAATGGAAAGGTTAGTTACCGAATCTTGCCAAATGGGACAAGCCCAGGTACCACGTCAAGGTCCTTTCCAATAATTTGTTTTGTAATTTTCCCTATGGTTCTTGCACCCAGACCTGTCTGGGGTTAACTGCCTGTGACTCTGGGGACAGCACAGCTTCATGTGAGTGCCCGTGAGCACCCAGGGCTGAGCATGTTGCAGGGTCATGGGATGTGTACCCGGTCCGGTATGAGAGTGCAGTCCCCTTCCGTGTTTTGTATATGTCTAGGGTGATTACATAAGCCTGTGCACCCTTCCCTTGTTCCCAGTTTGTTTGGATTTGAGAGCTTGCATTGTGTAGCTGTTTTAGGGTCTCAGGTATTGGAAATGACCTTGACGTGGTACCTGGGCTTGTCTCATTTGGCCAGATGCGGTAACTAACCTTTACATTTTTGCTTTTAAATCTTAGCTGAGAGCTTGTGAGTGCTGAACTTTCTCTGTGTGTTGTATTAATTTGTTTTGTAATTTTCCCTATGGTTCTTGCACCCAGACCTGTCTGGGGTTAACTGCCTGTGACTCTGGGGACAGCACAGCTTCCTGTGAGTGCCCATGACCCTGCAACATGCTCAGCCCTGGGTGCTCACGGGCACTCACAGGAAGCTGTGCTGTCCCCAGAGTCACAGGCAGTTAACCCCAGACAGGTCTGGGTGCAAGAACCATAGGGAAAATTACAAAACAAATTAATACAACACACAGAGAAAGTCCAGCACTCACTTACAAGCTCCCAGCTAAGATTTAAAAGCAAAAATGGAAAGATTAGTTACCGCATCTGGCCAAATGGGACAAGCCCAGGTACCACGTCAAGGTCCTTTCCAATACCTGGGACCCTAAAACAGCCACACAATGCAAGCTCTCAAATCCAAACAAACTGTGAACAAGGGAAGGGTGCACAGGCTTATGTAATCACCCTAGACATATACAAAACACGGAAGGGGACTACACTTTCATACCGGACCGGGTACACATCCCATGACCCTGCAACATGCTCAGCCCTGGGTGCTCACGGGCACTCACAGGAAGCTGTGCTGTCTCCAGAGTCACAGGCAGTTAACCCCAGACAGGTCTGGGTGCAAGAACCACAGGGAAAATTACAAAACAAATTAATACAACACACAGTGAAAGTCCAGCACTCACTTACAAGCTCTCAGCTAAGATTTAAAAGCAAAAATGGAAAGATTAGTTACCGCATCTGGCCAAATGGGACAAGCCCAGGTACCACGTCAAGGTCCTTTCCAATACCTGGGACCCTAAAACAGCCACACAATGCAAGCTCTCAAATCCAAACGAACTGTGAACAAGGGAAGGGTGCACAGGCTTATGTAATCACCCTAGACATATACAAAACACGGAAGGGGACTACTCTTTCATACCGGACCGGGTACACATCCTATGACCCTGCAACATGCTCAGCCCTGGGTGCTCACAGGCACTCACAGGAAGCTGTGCTGTCTCCAGAGTCACAGGCAGTTAACCCCAGACAGGTCTGGGTGCAAGAACCATAGGGAAAATTACAAAACAAATTAATACAACACACAGAGAAATTCCAGCACTCACTTACAAGCTCTCGCTAAGATTTAAAAGCAAAACTGGAAAGGTTAGTTACCGCATCTTGCCAAATGGGACAAGCCCAGGTACCACATCAAGGTCCTTTCCAATAATTTGTTTTGTAATTTTCCCTATAGTTCTTGCACCCAGACCTGTCTGGGGTTAACTGCCTGTGACTCTGGGGACAGCACAGCTTCCTGTGAGTGCCCGTGAGCACCCAGGGCTGAGCATGTTGCAGGGTCATGGGATGTGTACCCGGTCCGGTATGAGAGTGCAGTCCCCTTCCGTGTTTTGTATATGTCTAGGGTGATTACATAAGCCTGTGCACCCTTCCCTTGTTCCCAGTTTGTTTGGATTTGAGAGCTTGCATTGTGTAGCTGTTTTAGGGTCCCAGGTATTGGAAATGACCTTGACGTGGTACCTGGGCTTGTCCCATTTGGCCAGATGCGGTAACTAACCTTTACATTTTTGCTTTTAAATCTTAGCTGAGAGCTTGTAAGTGAGTGCTGGATTTTCTCTGTGTGTTTTATATATATATATATATATATTTATATATATATATATATATATATACACAGCACTGCAGAATCTGTTGGCGCTCTACAAATACCTGATAATAATAAATATACACTCTCCTGCCACTTTATTAGGTACACCTGTTCAATTGCTTGGTAAAACAAATTGCTTACATGGTAGCAACTCAATGCATTTAGGCATCTAGACGTGATGAAGACGACTTGCTGAAATTCAAACCGAGCATCAAAATGGGGAAGAAAGGTGATTTAAGTGACTTTGAACATGGCATGGTTGTTGGTGCCAGACGGGTTGGTCTAATTATCTAAAAAACTGCTGATCTACTGGGATTTTCATGCACAACCATCTCTAGGGTTTACAGAGAATGGTCCAAAAAAGAGAAAATATCCAGTGACCGGCAGTTGTGTGGACGACAATGCCTTGTTGATGTCAGAGGTCAGAGGAGAATGGGCAGATTGGTTTGAGATGATAGAAAGGCAACAGTAACTCAAATAACCACTCATTACAACCAAGGTATGCAGAATACCATCTATGAACGCACAACACGTCGAACCTTGAAGCAGATGGGCTACAGCAGCAGAAGACAACAGCGAGGCCACTCCTGTCAGCTAAGAACAGGAAACTGAGGCTAAATTTTGAACACAGGCTCACCAAGATTGGACAATGGAAGATTGGAAAAATGTTGCCTGGTCTGATGAGTCCCAATTTCAGCTACAACATTTAGATGGTAAGGTCGGAATTTGGCATAAACGACATAAAAGCATAGATCCATCCTGCCTTGTATCAACCGTTCAAGCTGGTGGTGGTGGTGTAGGGGTGTGGGGGATATTTTCTTGGCACACTTTTGGCCCCTTAGTACCAATTTAGCATCATTTAAATGCCACAGCCTACCTGAGTATTGTTGCTGACCATGTCCATCCCTTCTTCTGATGGCTACTTCCAGCAGGATAATGCACCATGTCACAAAGCTCAAATCATCTCAAACTGGTTTCTTAAACATGACAATGAGTTCACTGTACCTCAATGACCTCCGCAGTCACCAGATCTCAATCCAATAAAGCACTTTTGGGATGTGGTGGAACGGGAGATTCGCATCATGGATATGCAGCAGACAAATCTGCAGCAACTGCGTGATGCTATCATGTAAATATGGACCAAAATGTCTGAGGAATGTTTCCAACACCTTGTTGAATCTATTTTAGAAAAAGATATATATACTCAGCACCTACACAGAAATGACACAAGCTCCCCAAAAGAGATCCCTAATGAAATCAAAAGTTAATAGCAATAATACAAGAAAAAAGGGAGCGCCAAGGCGGCTAAAGCATCAATCTATATTAAAAATAAACATTTATTGTACTATAAACAAGAAATAGGGTACCCTAAAAAGGTCAAAAATAGACCAGTTAGTATAAATCATATAAAAAATATACATAAAAACATACAAAAATAGTAACAGCATATTATAAGTGTTTTAAATGTCTCTGATGGGGAATAAACAGTGAAAAATTGGAAATAAAGTTTGTGATATGTCCTATACGATGATGTCCAAAGTGTTAAAGTTTCCAAGTGAATAGTATCCAGAAGGTTCAAAATAGAGTCAGTAGGTGTAAAAAGGAAAAAAGTGAAAAAATATAAAAATAAAAAGTAAAAAAAATATCCAAAGTGTGAGGTACCTGTGGAAATAAAAATCACATAGTGCAATATTGAAACGATACAGAACTAAAACCCTACTAAAACCAGGCTTACCCTATGTGAAAGACTCGAGCAGTGACTTCGATAGACGTGTTTCGGGCCTGACGTGGGCCTTTTTCAAGATGTCAACTGCTAGTGTTATTCAGGCTTAAATAACCGTTATCATCCAATAACCAAACTACCTTGTCCCGTCAAAAATCTATGCCATGAAGAATTAAGGCAATTCTAAAGGCAAAAGGGGGTCCAACCAGGTACTAGCAAGGTGTACTTAATTAAGTGGCTGGTGAGTGTATATATCAGGGTTATCAATCTCAGAGTATCTGGGGGCCACTGGACAAGTATTCTTCTCCCATGGGGGCCGCTTGAACTGAGTAAGTGCTATGGAACTGGATATACGAGGAACTAGAAGTGACATTTAACCAAGTAGTAGTGCATGGCGGGAGTTGTAGCCCACAATAGGCATACACAGTTGTCTATATTTATCTTGTGAGTGCAAAGTGAATTGCTCATCTTGAAAGTGTATAGCACCGTTAGAAGTGACATTTACCCAATGCAGTGAATGGTGGAAGTCTACACGTGATGCTTGTCTTTATATTTACCTTGTGAGTGCCTATATAGAACATCAACTGGTTACACCTCTTAGAACCCTAAAAAACAAATTGACTGTCCAAATTAATGGTTTACCTATGAAACAAGGGTGGCCCAGATTAAACTATCTTGAGGGCCTCATTTGGCCCTGGGGGCCAGTACTTTGAGACCACTGGTTTATATATATATATATATATATATATATATATATATATATATATATTGTGACAAAGCCCTTGCAGGAATGGTCACTTCAGCACAAAATATAGTGGTTTAGGCTGTTTTATTTTTATCAGCAGTTTTAAACATGGGGTATACTTCCCCTTTAAAACAAACATAAAACAAACAAAATCCTACTCTTTTTAGGAGACTAACTATACATGCAATATTTCCTTACTAGCCAGTACTGGGCAGCTAAACTGATCCCAGTTAACAAAACAAATCAAAATAAGCAGAATAGAACAAAGTTTGCTCACCAGTCTCTTGTTTCTACCAGCTATATATTCAGACATGCAGCAAGGTCTCAAATCCTCCCTCTCTGGAGTAGCCTGCACAATGAGACACTGATTCCCTCTACAGAACTGCTTATAAAGGATCCAAATGATTTAACCAGAATCAGCTGTGGTGAGCTACTAACAAATTAACAGTTTGTTAGAGGGGAAAAAGTGACCTTTCTAATCTCCTGCTAACATACACTCCTTCTCTCACCCTGTCACACATCCCCCTCCCCAGCGCAACACCAGTGTGTGAAGCGACTGCTGCAAGAAGCCCATGCACACGAGACAGTGCATCAGCATTACCATGGAGCAAACCAGCTCTGTGCTTCACTACAAAAGTAAATGGTTGCAAGGACAAAAATCATCTAGTGACTCGTGAGTTTCTATCTCTGTTGGTGTGCATCCATTTTAACGGAGCATGGTCAGTGACAAGAGTGAAGCGCCTTCCCAGTAAATAATACTTTAGAGTCTCCATAGCCCACTTAATAGCTAAGCATTCTTTTTCTATAACAGCATAGCGCTGTTCTCGAGGCAACAATTTCCTGCTTAGATATAGCACTGGGTGTTCTTCCTCGCCTATGTACTGTGACAGTACAGCACCCAAACCGACCTCAGAGGCATCTGTCTGTAAGAAAAACTCTTTATCAAAGTTAGGTGCCACGAGGACGGGTTGCTCACACAATGTTGAACGAAGGTCCATAAAGGCCTCCTTTGCCTCTCTGTCCCACCTTACTGTGTCTGGACTTCTGGCTTTAATTAGGTTTGTGAGAGGAGCAGCTCTGGTCGCAAAATGGGGTATGAACCTGCAGTAGTAGCCAACAATTCCCAAGAAAGCTCTAACCTGCTTCTTCCTAAGAGGCCTGGGCCAATTCTGTATAGCCGCTTCCCACTACATAACCTATACTTAGCCTCTGCCAATCCAAGAAAACATTTGGAGGGGTTGGCAGTTAATCTAGCTTTCCTAAGGGTGTCTACCACTGCCTCTACTTTCTGCAAATGAGAGTCCCAGTCTGTGCTATGGATTATGACATCATCCAAGTACACAGCGGCATAGTGCACATGGGGTCTTAATAATTTATCCATGAGCCTCTGAAAAGTGGCTGGAGCTCCATGGAGACCAAAGGCATCACCTTATATTGAAATAAACCATCTGGGGTTACAAAGGCAGTTTTCTCTCGGGCATGCTTAGTGAGGGGTATCTGCCAATACCCTTTTGTTAAACCCAATGTAGAAAGAAATCTGGCCTTAGCTAGCCTCTCTACCAGTTCATCAACCTGTGGCATTGGGTAGGCATCAAACTTTGATACTTCATTTAATTTCCTAAAATCATTACAAAATCGTATAGAACCATCCGGTTTAGGTACCAAAACAATTGGGCTAGACCAATTACTATGTGATTCTTCTATCACATCTAATTCAAGCATTTTCCTAACCTATGCCCGTACAGCCTCCTTAGGGTTTTAATTTAAGTGTTACTCCAGGCTCAGTAACAATATCATGGGCAATTTCTTGTGTTCTGCCTGGCATAGGCAAGAAAACATCCTTATTCCTCTCCACCATTTCCTTAACTTCCTTTACTTGTTCCGGTGTTAGCTCTGGTGAAATAGTCACTACTTGTTATGAGACTTGAGGCTCAGCCCCAGTATTATCTAACTGGGCTAGTAATGTTTCTCTATCCCTCCATGGCTTAAGAAGATTTATGTGGAATATTTGCTCTTTCCTACGTCTGTGAGGCTGACTAACTTTATAATTCACAGGGCTTACCTTTTCTATAATTTCATAAGGTCCCTGCCAATGAGCCAAAAGCTTACTCTCAGCTGTAGGAACCAAAACCATTACCCTGTCACCCTGTTTAAATTGCCTTACAGTAGCACTCTTATTATAATAACATTTTTGAGTATCCTGAGCTTTTTCCATATATTGGCGAACCAGGGGGAAAACGTGAGCCATTCGCTCCTGCATTTTCTCTATATGCTGCACCACATTAGTACCTGGTACTCCCTGTTCTTCCCAAGTTTCCTTTAGTATGTCCAACATACCTCTCGGATGTCGACCATACAAAAGTTCAAAAGGAGAAAAACCAGTTGAGCTCTGGGGAATTTCACAGACTGCAAACAATAAGTAAGGAAGCAGTTGATCCCAATCCTTCCCATCTCTACTTACAACTTTCCTTAACATCCCCTTAAGTGTGCGGTTAAACCTCTCTACTAGCCCATCTGTCTGTGGGTGATATACCGAGGTTTTCAAAGCCTGTATTTTAAATAACTGGCACAACTCTTTCATGAGACGGGAAACGAAAGGAGTACCTTGGTCAGTTAAAATATCCATTGGGATCCCAACCCGTGAAAATACTTGTACCAATTCTTTTGCTATATTTTTAGCATTAGCCTTAAGTAGTGGAATGGCCTCAGGGTATCGAGTTGCATAATCTACAAACACAAGAACGTATTGGTGACCACGAGCTGATTTCTCTAATGGGCCTACCAAGTCCATCCCAATCCTATCAAATGGTACATCAATAATTGGGAGGGGTATAATTGGAGCCCTTAACTTGGGTTTTGAGGATGACAGTTGGCATTCTGGGCAGGAAGCACAATATCTCTTTATTTCTTCGTAAACCCCTGGCCAATAGAACCTCCTCAGGACCCTTTCCTGAGTTTTCTCTACCCCTAGATGTCCACCCAAAAGGTGTGAATGTACAAAATCTAACACCTTCCTAGTATGAGAGGAAGGCACAACTAGTTGTTCTATCTCTTGACCTTCCTCTGATATTACTCGGTACAGAAGGTCATTTTTAACCATAAAATATGGGTATACACGTTTGACCTTCTACAGGTGCTCCATTAACCTCTACTACCCTGCTCCTTGCATGGTGTAGCAAGGGTTCATTAGCTTGTTCTCGCCCAAAGCTACTGCTAATAATGTCTAGTTCACAGGGAATATTTTCAGTAATTTCACTTCCCTGATCTACTTCAGATTCTGTGCACTGAGTGGCCATGCCTTTATTACTACGTTTTCCCTGCTCATTTAACAAAACTTCATTAAGGGCTTTATTAAATCTGTATTTACTCTTCCTGCGCTCTTTTCTAGATTTACCTCTTTTGGGACTGGATGCATACAAATCAGGGTGAATAAAAAGGAAAACTTCATGTAGACTCCTATCCCCTGCTTCAACCTCTGACTATCCTTGTTTAGCAGTAAGTTTAGACTGTATTAGGGTGTGAAACTCTGGAAAGTTTCTTCCTATAACCAAGGGATAGGGCAGCCTAGGTACCACTACAGCAGTTATTTGTATTAATTTCCCAAGAATAGAGACACTTATAACAGCAGTAGGATAAGTAACAGTACACCCATGAATACACAGTACCCCTATTGTCTTATTTTTTTGCAACTGTGATTGTTCCACTAAATCTCCTGACACTAGAGTTAAGGCACTGCCAGAGTCCACCAAAGCCTCTGTGTCTCTTTTATTAAAGCATACTGACACCCGGAAGGTGTGTATGTTTTCTCCCATGCCTGCTAGGCAAATAAGTCCACAAAAGTCTGATGGTTCTTCTCCTAGGGGTTCTGGTAGGTTTGGGCATCCTGCCCTGACATGTCCTTTGGCACCACACTCAAAGCAGGTTAAAGGGTTCCTCCCCAAACGATCCACTCTTGGCAAAGTGGTTTATCTGATAGCGATCTGCTGGTTCAGCTTCAGTCTCACCCTTTTTGTTTCCTGACTTCTGGGTCCTAAAAGTCTTTTGTTGTCTCAGAGATTCTGAAACAAATTTAGATGGCATAGGACAGGCTTTCTCAAGATCCCTGGAAGCAAGGTTTCTTTCCACTTGAGCTACCATAGAATCATATGTAGTGGGGTTTCCTTGTCCTACCCACTCACGGAGGCCACGGGACAAGAATCTGTCAAGTACTAGCATTTCAACAGTTTGTGCAGGACTTTGGGCCTCTGGTCTAAGCCATTTTGTGCCAGATGTATTAAGTCAAACATCTGAGACCTGGGAGCTTTCCCCATGTTGAAATGCCAGTTATAGAAACGCTGGGCTCTCACTGTACATGTTACACCCATTCTGGCAAGAATTTCAGCTTTTAACCGTGTATAGTCTCTAGCAGCTTCTTCTTCCAAGTCATAATAAGCCTTTTGGGCTTCACCGAGGAGAAAAGGAGCAATGATTCCTGCCCATTGGTCTTGTGGCCAGGCTTCCCGTATAGCTGTGCATTCAAATGCCACCAAATATGCCTCCATATCATCCTCTGACGTCATTTTCTGTAAGCAGCCGCTTGCCCGTATCCTATTCACACCTTCTGCTTGCATAGGTGCTCCCTGAGGAGTAATATGCTGCACAACATCATAAAGCATGGCATGATCCTGTTTTTGGGCCTCAAAAAAGTGACCTTTCTAATCTCCTGCTAACATAAACTCCTTCTCTCACCCTGTCACAATATATATATATATATATATATATATATATATATATATATATAATTAATATAGGTATAGATACATATTGTACAAAAAAAAACATCAGATATATCTATAAATATTTATTTGCTATGTGAAGAAGACTGGAATGTAAAAAAATCATATTTTTATGCTTGCGAGTTGCACTTTTTTTGCTCCATTCACTTCTATGGGTGAACACGTGAATGTGCACGGGATATTCTAACTGGCTTTTTTGCTCGTTGGGTTAGTGCACGAAAACGTTTACTTTCAATTCGAGTGCAACCTGACGTGGGCAAAAAGATTACTTCTAGTGCAATTAACACTTGAGCAGGAGCGTTAATTAACGCACCACTTGTAATCTGTTCCTTAGTGTTTTATGTCCCTTTAATCCCTATGATGAGGTTATTGGAACACAGTTGGTGAGCCAATCAGGATGGTCTCACATAGCCACCAATCACTAGTGTTTTCTTACTTGGAGTCCCAATGTTTGTGCTTTCCAAGCAGAACTTTTCATACGTGGTCAACTTCTTTTGCAGAGAATAAACATATAGGGGTCCATCACATTCTGTGATTTTTCTACAGAATTCACCATTAAAGTCTATACAAATTTTTGTAGACAAATCATTTGATTAGCTTTTCTAAAGGATGGTGATCAATCCCAATAATAGAGCATCTCATTTGTGCATTACCGTTTCTAGCTAACAAATAAAAGCATTTTATTCCTCTACAGGACTTCTCCATACTGGCCTCTATTTTGTGGAACTCTGCCTATCTCCACCAGACTCTCCTCTAGTTTTGAAAGTTTCAAGCGCTCCTTAAAAACTCTACTCTTCAGGGATGCATACAACCTACACTAACCTTTTTTTCTAACCTCAGTTCCTCTCCTCCTTTGTTATCCCCTTAGCATGTAAAGCTATGAGCCCAGCTGTTTTTAGATCACCTTCATGAGAGCTGACTACAACAGTGCAACTCTTGGCAGGGCCCTCTACCCACTTGTTCCATATAAATGTTACCTGCATATAATGCCTATGTTTATAGCACTGAGGAATCTGTTGGCGTTCTACAAATAACTGATAATAATAATCCTGCCTACAAATGTCTTTTGTAACTATCGGGTTAATCACCGTCCATTAGAAAAACTTGATTCAGTTCCAGAATGATCACATCACTTGGCACTCACAAGATAAATATACACTGTAATCTATTGTGGGCTACAGCTTCTACCATTTACTACTTGGGTAAATGTCACATCCAGTTTCTAGTATGTCCATTTCAAGTGGTCCCCCATGGGAGAAGAACACTTCAATAGTGGCCCCCAGATACAATGAGCTTGATACTCCTGATGCATTCATTTTAAGGACACTTTCTAATTTACTTACATTATCAAATTGTGCAGTCTTTTTATATGTACACTTTGAGGCACCAGCTACTGAGCATGTGCAAGTGTTCACAGTGTATATGAGTCCGTGATTGGCTGATGGTTCTCACATGATATAGGGGGCAGGTAAAATTAAGTAAGTTTTAAAATTTGTCAGAAAAAATGTACTGCTAATTTACAATTCGATTGTTGATTATGCAATTCTACTGTATTTCATGGTCCTTTAAACAAATGCAATCAAATAACTTTTTTTTTTTTTTTTTACAGGAGACACATTATCAGGAATATCTGTTCTCAATAATATTGGATGGCTTACACTCTACGTGTCCTATAAGAGACTTTCAAAGTCATGTGTATCTTAATTATGTAGAATTGTATACCTAAAATGTATACGTTTAGTTTGTAGGGATTGTTAGCATTGAACAATTGCTCTACCATGTAAGGAAACAAAACACTATTTTGTAATGCAAATGCTTGTTACAAAACATTTAATGATTCTAGGATAATCAGAAGTATGACTTGTTTAATTAAAACTCCATTATCAGACCAGGTTTGTTTACTTTTTCTGTAGTGATTAAAGGGACAGTAAACACCAATTTTCATTTAACTGCATAGACACTACTATAAAGAATACTATGCACAGATACTGATATAAAAATCCAGTATAATACCTTATAAAAACTTGCTTAGAAGCTCCTAATTTAGCACTGTTAATGAAGTTAGGCAGGGACACCCACTGAAAGCAAACCCTCCCCCCTCCCCTGCATATGAAAAGACTAATTATACAAACAGAAGCTATCTGAAGTCTGTATACATCAGTATACATCTAAAACTTTAGGGCTTGGTTAGGAGTCTGAAAATCAGCACAATGATATTTAAAAATAAGCAAAATTATACACTTTCTTTTTTTGTGTTTGTCTGTGCATCTGTCTTCCTAGAATGCAATAAATGAAAAATTAAACTGTAGTTTATTTTTTACATTTGCAATGTGCACAATTTGTTACAAGCTTTTGTAGATTCTTATTTTAAGCATACCTAATGTACTTGTCCTCCAGAATTGTTAGCCAAATAGTGTATAGATTTTTAAACACTTGTTTACTCTATAGTCAATATAGTGTACTCTGAATGCCATTTGTATTGATGTACATATATGCATTAATATTTGTAGTTTATGAAATCTGTAGATAACTGGTCTCATCTACTTTTGTATGCCAACATATTGGCCCTATGCATTTCCTTCCATCTTGATTTATATTTTGTGTATTGATTGATGTTATTGAGTCTGACTACACTCCTGACATTTCACCTTAAACTTATTGTATGTTTATTTCACTGAATATAAAGGCTTATAAAACCAAAAGTTTTTCAAATTCTTTTATTTTTGTACAAATGCGTTATTGTTTTTCTGTCACCTGATGTGATACTGCACATATGGAATTTTTAAATTGCCTGAGTATACTTTTACATCAAAGTAAATTCTATAATCAATGATAGGCAGCTGCACTTATATACAGGGACATGCTATGATTGGTTGGAATAAATGGAGACTCAGTTTTAGATAGCACAAGTCGAAACGGTTTGGTCTGATCCAGTAGGGGTTCTAACTTCGTTTCCAAACTGTAGACAGATTCTAGAAGACGAACCACAATAGCTCGAAAATAGTGGGAAAGAAGAAGGCGCCATAATAGTGCAAAATCAGTGGTACATGGTCTAAATGCATGCATAAAATATCATACTCGCAGAGTATAGGGCACTTGAGAAGTGCCACAATCGCTTGCTGGACCTTTTGTAGCTGTCCAGATAGCTATCCCCTCGGCACATGACTCCGTCAACTGGCAGTTTGCACAGGTTTCGAAATGGCACACGAACAAAGTCTTAAAGGGACAGTAAAAGTAAAAAAAAATCTTTCATGATTTAAATATGGCATGTAATTTTAAACAACTTTCCAATTTACTTTTATTACCAATTTTGCTTTGTTCTCTTGGTATTCTTAGTTGAAAGCTAAATCTAGGAGGTTCATGTGCTAATTTCTTAGACCTTGAAGACTGCCTCTAATCTGAAAGCATTTTGACAATTTTTTACCACTAAAGGGCGTTAGTTCATGTGTTTCATATAGATAACATTGAGCTCAGGCACGTGAAGCTCCTAGGAGTCAGCACTGATTGGCTAAAAATGCAAGTCTGTCAAAAGAACTGAAATAAGGGGGCAGTTTGCAGAGGCTTAGATACAAGGTAATCACAGAGGTAAAAAGTATATCATTATAACTGTGTTGGTTATGCAAAATTGAGGAATGGGTAATAAAGTGATTATCTACCTTTTTAAACAACAAAAATTCTGGTGTTTACTGTTCCTTTAAGGTGTAGCTCCAATAGGGGCGATGAGCTCTTCTAGGTCGGGCCCAATGCATATAAAATCACTGAAGCTGCTACATTGCGAGTTGAGAACCACAATAGTGTAGTATGTCTAACACTCTAGATGCGCTATATGGAAAATAGTCGCAGGGAGTCCGGATATCAGGAATCAAGTTGTTTGTTCCACAAAGTTGCCAAACAGCGAATCAGCTCCTTTTAAAAGTTTTATTTTACAGTAAAAACATAAAAGTAAGCTCAAATAGTAACAAAGGCTCAGCACGTTTCAGTGTTGAGAAAGGCGATTTATTCACTGAAACGCATTGAGCCTTTGTTACAATTAGAGCACACACTTATGTTTTTACTCTGTAACAAAAAAAAACAATTTTTTAAAAGTTGCTGCTTCACTGTTTGGAACTTTGTTGAAAAAACAACTTGATTCCTAATATCCTGACTCCCTGTGAGTATTTTCCATATAATGAAGAGAGGGTGTTAGAAGTACTAAGCTTTTGTGGTGTCTCTCCTAGAATCGGTCTTCAGTTTGAAAAGAAGCTTAAACTCCTGCTGGATCAGCGCCAACCCTTTTCGACTTGAGCATCTTTTCGGTTTTTGGGAGAAACCTGGGAAGGCAGCGACCAAGGAAAGGGTAGTACACTCATACCCTAAGTTTAATAATGGAAATATGTAAAATACTCTTATGTTAGAACTTAGGAATAGAAAACTATGGTAGTAAAACCCAAGTTTTAAAGCAACTATTTATTGCAAAAATTAAATGCTCTAATTTCTTAGGCAGGGTTAGTAAAGAAATATGATGTGTCTAACTCTAGCAAAGCAAAAAATCACTGGTTTTTGGTGGGTTTGTGCAAATGGCGCTCCTGATTGGCTGCAATTCCAGGAGTTCCTGAGCAAGACTTTTTGGGACAGTGATCCTAGCTGACTAACAAATTAAAGAATGACATTTTTTTAAGTTTTATGATTAGAAGTTTGATTTCTTTCATATAATGATGAGAGTCCTTAAATCATAACGTGGGATATTACAGGAGGTTGCAAAAATACTCCTACATTCCTGAGCTTTGGTCCACTCTATCTCCCAGCACTCCCCTATCACTCTGTTATGTGTTTGCCTCCAGCAGAAAAATGGTGAAAATGTGAAGTGCTCAAGTCAAGTGGTTCTCTTACCAATCCAAAACCTATTTTCCCCTCAATAGTATGTCATGGACTGGAGAGAAGTAATTAATCTACTCCTAGTGGGAGATTTCATAGCCCCCCCCAGATGAAATGTGGATTTATCCACCAATCCCCTGATGTACAGTGTGCTGCTTATTGGATGTCCTTGGAACTGTGCTTGCACTTCCTTAGATAAGCCCTTCCAATAAATGCAGACTGCTTCAACTGCACTGCAAGGTTGTGAAAGGTGCCTCTTTCTCTTTCAGTTAGAGCATAATGATCCTCTATAAAGAGAGTGTTAAGCACTTTGGAGGTAGATGATCTTAACAACCATCCTAAGGATAGTGCTAAGGTGATAGACAGGTTTTTCAGCACCTAAACACTCTTCTACCTTTCTTACTCCTTAATAGGTTTATGATATGTTCCTCTCCAAGACTTTAATCTGGAGGTCTGGGAGACCATCTCTAAACTATATTAAGCATACTACCTCCTTTTACAGACCAAATGGAAAGGAAACTTAAAGGTTTCCTCAGTTGCTCCTCCAACTATCGGGCTTTCTGTTTCGGCCCATTGTCAATGTGGCTTGCATGGTGATGGCCATGTCAGTCTGGTGTGATAACCTCTAAAGAGAATGATCATTGGGGGAAAAAATGCAGGATTGACTTAAGATGATTAAAATTGCTAACAACTTCATTTGTGATGCAGCAGTACTTCATGGATGTTTTAGTTAGGGTTGCCTTATGGCTAATGTCTGGGTCTTCTGATTTTGTTTCCAATACTCCTGATGCTGTCCTTTCATTGTTAAATCCTTTTTTGGCCTAGGCTTTAATGCAATTATATTCATTGTAACTGGTGGTAAGTTTGCCTTTTTGCCACTGAACAAACAATCCAAAGGCAATGACCAAACTTTCAGATGCTTTCCTTTTAGCTCTCTAGACCTCAATAGGCCTCTTCTATTTCCACCTAATCAGCAATATTTCCCAATACTTCCTAAAGGCATAGCTCATTCTGGTCTAAGACTTCTAAACCAGTACGAAGGTATGTCCCCCTTTCAGGAAACAAATCCTGTGGGGGGCAGATTGCAGCAGATTCTGGAGCTGTGGGCAAGCTCCATTTTTGTTCCCAGGTTTCAAGGATACAGAATCAGTTTTCACTCCAGGCCTCCCAGAGAAAGATTTATTCTTTCCAGTATATCTCGAGAGGCAATCATGACAAAAGCTTTGCTCTCTTGGTTGCAGATTTGAAGGGGTAGGAAGACATTAACTGGCTCAGTCTCAGGGTTATTTCTTTCATCAAGATATTTGCATCCTAGCTTTGACAGTCTGGCAACCGAACACATTATTTTAGCTTATAGAGGCTTATCTGACAAAATGATTGAGATCTTCATCCAAGCGAATTAGTTAATTACCAGATTTATCTATCATAAATTCTGAAAAACATATTTGGCTTGGTGTGCAACTAGGAAAGTTTGTTGGAAGTCCTTCAAATTCCTAGAATTATGGAACTTCTGCAGGATTGTTTTTAGAAAGGTTTATCTGCTAGTTCTCTGAAGGGTCAGATTTCTGCCTAGTCTGTTTTGTTTTATTGTAGGATTACTAAAATTCCTGATATACAGACTTGTCTGGGCTCTGACCAGTATCATACCTGTTAATCGACCTGTGATGTTGCCTAAATTTAGTCTTGAGGGTGCTTCAGACTCCTCCTATTGAACCTATGCACAGTTTATATCTTCAGATGTTTCGTTGGAAGGCTCTCTTTCTGCCAGGAATTTCCTTGGCTCATGGTGTGTCAGAGCTTTCAGCTCTTTCTTGTAAGATGATTCTTCATGAGGATTAGGCTGTTCTCAAAATGAACTATTCGTTCCTTTGAAGGTAGTATCTATAAATGCAATTAATCAGGAGATTGCAGTGTCTTCCTCGTGTCCAACTCCTAGTCAAGAGCATGCAGTTTTAAGCAACTTTCAAATGTATTCATATTATCAATTTTTCTTCGTTCTCTTGGTATCTTTATTTGAAAAGGCAATAATGTAAGCTTAGGAGCCCACCCATTTTTGGTTCAGAACCTGGATAGCGCTTGCTGATTAGTGTCTAAATGTAGCCACCAATCAGCAAGTGCTAGCCAGGTGCTGAACAAAAAATGGGCCAGCTCCTAAGTTTACATTTTTGCTTTTTTAAATAAAGATACCAAGAAAACGGAAAAAAAATAATAGGAGTAAATTAGAAAGTTACTTAAAATTGCATGCTCTAACTGAATCATGAAAGAAAAAAAATTGGGTTTCATATCCCTTTAACGACCTGTATATGGTTCAGGCTCTTAAGATTTATGTGCAAGATTACTTTTCTTGACCACAAGAGTGAGAAGGCTACACCTACTATTTTAGCAGTCTGGCTTACACCTTCCTAACAAACCGCTAGATTACGAGTTTTGCATTATGAGTGGCTCGGTAATAACTTGCAAGTTATTGCCACCGCTCACCTTTAATAGCGCTGCTATTACAGGTTTGAAAAAACCCAGCGATATGGCTGCATTGAGCTCCATACCACACACAAATACCAGCGCTGCTTTGAGCTGATTTGACGTGCTCGTGCACGATTTCCCCATATACATCAATGGGGAGAGCCGGCTAAAAAAAAGCCTAACACCTACAATAAAGGAGCGTAAAGCTACGTAACGCAGCCCCATTGATATCTATGGGCAAACAAAATCTATGTTTACACTTAACACCTTAACATAAATCTCGAGTCTAAACACCCCTGACATCGCCGACACCTACCTACACTTATTAACCCCTAATCTGCTGCCCCCAACGTTGCCGCCACCTACCTACACTTATTAACCCCTAATCTGCCGCCCCCAAAGTCGCTGACACCTACATAAATTTATTAACCCCTAACCTGACGTCCCAACGTCGCCGCCACTATACTAAAGTTATTAACCCCTAAACCTCTGGCCTCCCACATCACTAACACTAAATAAATATATTAACCCCTAAACCTAACCCTAAGTCTAACCATAACACCCCTAACTTTAATATTATCAATAGAGCAGTGACCAAGTGCGCAGGCGCACAAAACGCGTATGCTACGCTGAGTACCTGCATATCATCCTGGAAATTTTTATAGAAAGGTTTATGACCCATGTTTTTACCTAACAAGGATTTACTAATAAAAGATTAACTTTTTACTCTGGGCTCTCAAGTGCGCTTTTTCCGTTCTCCTCTATATCTGTATTTCACATTTGCGTGCAGAGTTGTCATGCTGGATAAGAGCAGTCTTGACCTATGACCCAGCGTTTGGTAAGTAAGGGAAGGTGTTCCCGCCCTCTCTCTATTGTGCCGTTTGCAGTACTGGAGGACGTACAAACCTAGAGCGCTCCATTGAACAGGCTTCTCTTCACATAAAAGAGGAAAAAGGCCAATGGCACTACTTATATAAATAGGTTAACCCTCTATTTCCCACAAAAAAGAGGGACTGTGTCCCTAAATTATAATGTATTATCAGGATAGAGTAGGTGCTATGTAGTAATGCAATAACAAAATCAACCCAAGAGATGCAAAGAGGCTCTCACTTGGAAAGAAAGACTACATATATAGCACACAAGGGGTTAATGTATCATGCATTAACATTAATTGATTGGCAAAATTGGATTGCAAAAAGGGAGATAACTGTGCTCAAAAAGTGAACAGTTGCTGCTCAAAATTTAAAACATAACTTTTATTAGATGAAATTCACACATAAAACATAAGAAAATGCATAGTTAAAAACACTCTCAGGAGCCAAATAACGGTCGAAGTGACCCTAGCCCTAGTTGGTTGAATAAGAGGATGCTAAGATATATAAATGTCCTGTAAGATAGTGAAACTGACTGTCTAATCAGTTACTTACACCTACTCTCAATACAGTATGTCAGGAGGTTGAATTGTATCCACCGGATATAAATAGTAACACTGTATTTTCGACTTGAGTGTAGGGTGTGAATTATACGTGATTGGTGGGAGGTGCACGCCCACTGGGTTTTGATATACCTTCTGTGCGTTAAACAGAGCTACTATGTAACATCTTAACTGAACATGATATACTACTCAATTAGCAAATAAAGCATGGGAGTTGTAAACTGCTCACTGGATTATGTGTAGTTTATATGTTCATTATCGCTCTAAATGCTTGAGAAGCACTATAAAAGTTAAAGTCTATACCTGCATCAACTGATATAACCCCTACCTTGGTTGGTAGGTAGCCTATAATGTGCGTTCAATAATATGCGGTCGAGTGTTTAAATAACAAAAACATATTTCTTCTGTGATTATTGATCCAAATTGTACACTTAACTATTGATTGCACTTGGGTCTCAGATACATTTTATAGACATATATATATATTTGTCCTTGTTTTAGATTAAGTTCTGAACAACAAGAAAAAAGTTATTAAAATATTTGGCTAATAACGATGTAAATAACATCTTAAACATTGAGCGTGTTTATATATAAGTTTGTGTTCTTACGTCTGGTTCAGCTTTATTAAAGATAATGCCCAATGTGTAGCTGCAGAAAGTAAGGTCTATGACGCTTCTTACACTTAGTCTAATTACATATTCCTATTTTTGGTCCATCCTCCCGTATGGTCTGTACAGATAACACAAGCATAAAAATTACTGTCACCTTCGTAAACGGTACAGACACCTTTACCTCTAATCGGTAAGTACAATGAGAGACAGTATCTAATGCCAGCCCTCGGATAGACCAGGACTGTATTTAATAGGTCAGGTGGTTAGAAATCACAATTCAAGGGACGCCATCTTGGATGACGTAATTTAAAGGGAAACTTCATTCTTCAATAGCCATAGAGGATGCTCCGCGGCGGATGTCTTGAAGATGGAGCCGCTCCGCGTCGGAAGGATGAAGATAGAAGATGCCATCTGGATAAAGACTTCTGCACGCCTTGAGGATGACTTCTTGCCGTTTGGATGAAGACTTCTCCCGACTTCTTTGAGGACTTCTGCACGCTTGGATGAAGACTTCTCCCGGCTGAATGAGGATGGATGTCCAGTCTTCAAAAACTGTAAGTGGATCTTCAGGTGTTAGTGTTTTGGGCAACGGAAAAGAGCTAAATGCCCTTTTAAGGGCAATGCCCATCCAAATGCCCTTTTCAGGGAAATGGGGGGCTTAGGTTTTTTAGATAGGATTTTATTTGGGGGGTTTGGTTGTGTGGGTGGTGGGTTTTACTGTTAAGGGGTTGTTTGTATTTTTTTTTTACAGGTAAAAGAGCTGATTTCTTTGGGGCAATGCCCCGCAAAAGGCCCTTTTAAGGGCTATTGGCAGTTTAGTTTAGGCTAGGTTTTTTTTTTAATTTGGGGAGGCTTTTTTATTTTGATAGGGCTATTAGATTAGGTGTAATTAGTTTAAATATTTGATAATTTCTTTTTTATTTTGTGTAATTTAGTGTTTATTCTTTTTGTAATTTACTTAATTGTATGTAATTTATTTAATTTTATTGTAATGTTAGGTGTTAGTGTGAGGCAGGTTAGGTTTTATTTTACAGGTAACTTTCTATTATTTCTTTCATGATTCAGATAAAACATACATTTATAAACAACTTAACAATTTACTTCTATTATCAATTTTGATTAATTCTCTTGATATCCTTTCTTGAAGAAGCAGCAATGCACTACTAGGCGCTATCTGAACACATTAGTAAGCCAATCACAAGAGACATATATGTTTTAATGTCCCTTTGAGATTTGGCTAATATGTTGTTCTATAGCAACATAACTGAAATGTCTTGTTATTACAAGGTGTTTACAGTCCCTTTAAAATGCTATTTAGTATGTTTCTTATCTACTGTGCTTTGGTTGAGCCTGATATAAATTAGTTCACAAAGCTAAGTAATCCCATGGCCAGGGAAAGTGTACCATATGGCAAAGGGACATTGTACCTACATTTTTTTCTCTGTGACATATAAAAGGAAATAATTTAAGCTGCATCACAAAATAGGTGTTTTGGATAAGTAAATCCTGATTTTGCAAAATGGCATAACATTCACCTCACAATGCACATATATGTAGGTCACAGTGTTAGTGTGAGACAGGTTAGGTTTTATTTTACAGGTAACTTTCTATTTATTTTAACTCTGACCAATGCAAAACAAGGGACATTGTACCACACTAAACTGTATGTACCTCTTCTCTACAGTGCTGAGTGACAGCAGGGGAGACCCACGCTCTTTCATGTAAGTGGCAAGAGTCCAGGAGCTAGTGACGTATGGGATATAATACCCAAGATGTGGAAGTCCACAAGTCACTAAAGAGGGATAAAATAAAAACAGCTATTTTCGCTGAGAAATTAAATCCAAAAAATAATTACGTTTTCTTAAAAATGTAAAAAAACCCACAAATCATAGGCACTAGAATCAAACTGAGACAGCTGCCTAAAGAACCTTTCTACCGAAGAAGCAAACACAACAAAATGGTAAAATGTAGTAAATGTATGCAAAGAAGACAAAGTTGCTGCTTTGCAAATTTGATCAACTGAAGCTTCATTCTTGAAAGCCCAAGATGTGGCGACTAATCTAGAAGAATGAGCTGTAATACACTGAGGCGGAGCCTGCCCCGCCTCCAAATAGGCTTTGTGAATCAAAAGCTTCAACCAAGATGCCAAGGAAATGGCAGAGACTTTCTGACCTTTTCTGGAACCAGAAAAAAACCCAAATTGACTAGAAGTCTTTCTGAAATCTTTAGTAGCCTCAACATAATATTTCAAAGCTCTTACCACATCCAAATAATGTAAAGACCTTTCAAGAGTATTCTTAGGATTAGGACACAAGAAAGTAACAATAATTTCCCTATTGATGTTGTTAGAATTCACAACCTTTGGCAAAAATGTAAACGAAGTCCGCAAAGCAACTTTATCTTGATAGAAAATCAGATAAGGAGACTTGCAAGAGAGAGCAGACAATTCAGAAACTCTTCTAGCAGAAGAGATAGCCAAAATAAATACACCTTTCCAAGAAAGTAGTTTAATATCCAAAGAATGCATAGGCTCAAAAGAAAAGGAGCCTGCAAAGTCTTTAAAACCAAATTGAGACTCCAAGGAGGAGAAATTGATTAAATAACAGGCTAGATATGAATCAAAGCCTGCACAAAACAGTGAATATCAGGAAGCTTAGCAATCTTTCTATGAAATAAGACAGAAAGAGCAGAGATTTGTCCTTTCAAAGTTTTTGCAGACAAACCTTTATCCAAACCATCCTGAAGAAACTGTAAAATCCTATGAATTTCTAAATGAATGCCAAGAATAATCATGAGTGGAACATCAAGAAATATAGATTTTCCAAACCCTATGATAAATCTTACTTGAAACAGACTTACGGGCCTGTATCATAATGTTAATTACTGAGTCAGAGAAACGTCTATGACTAAGAACTAAGCATTCAATTTCCATGCCGTCAAATTTAGAGATTGGAGATCCTGATGGAAAACTGGGCCTTGAGACAGAAGATCTGGTCTTATAGGAAGTGACCAAGGTTGGCAACTGGACATTTGGACAAGGTCCGCATACCAGAACTTGTGAGGCCATGCTGGTGCTATCAGAAACACATAAGATTGTTCCATTATGATCTTTGAGATCACTCCCAGAGGTGAAAAAATGTAAGCATCATGGTAAAACTATGGAACTGCTAGAGCATTCAACATTTCCGCTTGAGGATCACTGGACCTGGAGAGGTATCTGGGAAGTTTCTTGTTTAGACGAGAGGCCATCAGATCTATGTCTGGAGGACCCCACATCTGCACAATCTGATAGAACACATCTGGATGGAGAGACTACTCCCCGGATGTTTTATCTGACGGCTGAGATAATCCGCTTTAAAATTTTCTACACCTGGTATATGAATTGCATTGATTAGACAAGAATTGGATTCCGCTCAAGAAAGTGTTAGAGATACTTCTTTTATTGCTGGGGACTGCGAGTCTTCCCTTGATGATTGACATATGCCACTGTTGTGACATTGTTTGAAACCGAATATACGATTCTCTCTTTAATAGAGGCCAAGCCTGAAGAGCTCTGAAAATAGATCGGAGTTCTAAGATATAGATTGGTAACCACTCATCTAGAGGATTCCAAACTCTTTGTGCTGTCAGAGACCCCCAACCTGAGAGACGTGCCTCTGTTGTGATCACAGTCCAGGTAGGACAAACAAAGGAGGCCCCTTAAACAATAAGAGTTGGGATTTAAGTATATCAGTTGTGATAACTGAGTATAATCCCTGCACCATTGGTGCCACATGCAAAACTGTAGAGGTCTAATATGAAAACAAGCAAAAAGGATCGTGTCCGATGCTGCAATCATGAGACCTAAAACTTTAATGCACATAGCCACTGAAGAGAATGATAAGAGACTGAAGGTTTAGACAAGCTGAAACCAATCTCAAACGTCTCTTTTCTGTTAGGGATAGAGTCATGGACACTGAATCTATCTGGAAATCTATTGAGCTAGTACCAAGATATATAGTCCAAATAAGGAAACACTGCAATACCCCGCTCTCTGATTACAGATAGAGGGCACCTAAAACTATTAAGAATATTCTTGGTGCTGTTGCAACGCCAAACGGAAGAGCAACAAATTGGTGATGCTTGTTTAGAAAAGAGAATATCAGAAAAAGATAGTGATCTGGATGAATCGGATTGTGAAGGTAAGCGTCCTGTAAGTCTATTGTGGACATGAAGTGACCTTGTTGAACAAAAGGCAGAATAGTCCTTATAGTCACCATCTTGAAAGTTGGGACTCTTACAAAGCCATTTAAAGTTTTCAGATCCAAAATAGATTTGAAATAATTTTCCTTCATAGATACAATGAATAGATTTGAATAAAAACCCCAATCCTTTTTCCTGCTGTGGAAATGGGAACAATTACCCCTGAAAGTTCTAGATCTGAAACACATTTCAGAAAGACTTGAGCTTTTACTGGGTTTTTTGTTACATTGGTAAGAAAGAATCCTCCCAAAGGAAGCCTTAATTTGAAACCTATTCGACAAGAAATTATATTCTGAATCCACTGATTTTGGACAAAGTCTGTCCAAACTCTTTGAAATAGATTTAGTCTGCCCCCTACCAGAAGAACTGGCTTGAGGGTCGCACCTTCATATGGATTTAGGGGCAGGATTTGGTTTCTTTTAAGGCTTAGATTTATTCCAATTCGGAGATGGTCTCCAATTAGAGCCAGAGGCCTTAGGGGAAGGAGTGGTTTTCTGTTCTCTATTCTGACGAAAGACACAAAAACGATTGGGAGCTTTAAATTTACCCTTAGATTTCTTGTCTTGGGGCAGAAAAACTCCCTTACCCCCAGTAACAGTGGAGATAATAGAATCCAATTGTGAACCAAAAAGATTTTTACCTTGAAAAGAGAGAGATAATAATCTAGTTTTATACACCATGTCAGCATTCCAAGATTTAAGCCATAAAGCTCTTCTAGTTAGAATGGCTAAAGACATGGAATTGATATTGATCTTCCTAACATCAAATATAGCATCACAAATAAAATTATTTGCATGTTAAAGTAAAACAATAATGTTAGATAATTCAGAATCTGAAGACAACTGTTGTGCTAAACTGTCCAACCAAAAAGTAGAAGTGGCAGCAACATCAGCCATAGATATAAAAGGGCTAAGAATATAGTCAGTATGTAAATATGCCCTTCTTGGATAAGATTCAAGCTTCCTATCTAAAGGATCCTTGACTACAGGTAAAGGATACAATTTCTTAAACCTAGAAGAAGGGTTAAAAGAGGTACCAGGCTTAGACCAATTCTTTAGCAATCACATTAGAGATAGCGTCAGGAATAGGAAATACTTCAGGAGTAATAACAGTAGTCTTAATTACAGAATTTAGACAATTACTAGCTTTATCATCAGGAGATTTAGACTCCTTAATACCCCAACTAATCACTAATTACTTTAAGAGAGAACGAATATATTCTAACTTAAATAAAAAAGATTTGTCTTTATCAGTCTCTGACGTGGCATCCTCTGAATCAGAGGAGACCCCATCAGTAGAGGATACGTCAGTATGCTGAAGGTCAGAACTTAATTCACTAAGTTTAGGAAAATGTTGCAAAAACCTTTTACATTTATTTGAAGGCAAAATAGCAGTCATTGCCTTCTCTATAGCTGTAGCAATACAATCTTATATTTCTGCAGTAATGCTATGTACATTTAGACTGAGATGGAATAACAGTGTGTGTATTTGTACTCATAGATATATTTAACAAATTAACAATGTGTTAAACAAGAGCCACATAATAGAGCTGAATAAGCTGAATAACAGGCTTGAGAGAATGGGAAACAGAGCGAAAAAAATTATAAAAAAAGAAAACCGATTCATAAAATGCTGCATGAAAGCTCTCTAAGTGTTTACTGAGAACACTAAATGAGCTGGGTGACGGAGCTTAAAATGGCAATTTGGCGGGAACATTTTGGCGGGATTTTTTTTTTGTCTGGAAAATTTAAATTTTTGTCTGGAAAATTTAAATTTTTGGCTGGAAAATTTAGCGCCAAAAAAATGGCACACAATTATGACACGTCACCCTTTGATATAAATAGCATCATCACATGCGCAACATGCAAAACTGAAGAGGATTTCTAATACACCTATCACTCTAAAAAGCAGGTAAGAATTTTGATTGTATATACAAAAAAACAAAATGAAGCAAAATAAAGCCTAATGGATACTTCTATTATAGCTGCATGAAATTTGATTATCAGCATTCCATGAGGCTAACATAATACTTAAAATTTATAAATAAATTACTAGCTCTAAAAAAACCTGTATGTTTCACAGACTCTACCAACCTTGGCAAATATTTAGCCACAAATAAAGTCGCTAAAAAGAGCACTGAATTACTGACTTGGTTTTTATTATAGCTGAACCAGTGCACAGGTGAAATAATCAGCTGATGGATGAGAGCAGGTTGGTTACTGGTTACTGGTTACTGGTCAGCGGATTACTTCACCTGTGCACTGGTTCAGCTATAATGAAAACTAGGCCTGTTGGGGGTACTTGAGGAACGTGGATGGGAAACAGTGCACTACTGGATGCTAGGTGAGCATTAATGGTGAGCCAATGATAAGAGGCAAATGTCTAAAGCCACCAATTACCAGATAGCTCTCAGTAGTGCATTGCTGCTGCTAGAGGATGTACACATATTCTTTTCAACAAAGGAAGTACTTTTGATAATAGAAGTGAATTTTAAAATATCTTAAACTGACATGCTCTAGCTGAATCAACTTAGTTTAATTTTGACTTTTTTATTTAAAGGGACAGGAAACCCCAAAATGTTCTTTCATGATTTGGATAGAACAAACAATTTTAAAACACTTTCCAATTTACTTCCATTATCAAATTTGCTTTGTACTCTTGTTATCCTTTGCTGAAGGAACAGCATTGCACTTCTGGCAGCTAGCTGAACACATCTAGTTAGCCAATAACAAGAGACAAATGTGTGCAGGCACCAATCAGCAGCTAGCTCCCACTAGTGTAGGATATGTGCGTATTCTTTTTCAACAAGGGAAACCAAGAGAACAAAGCACATTCGAAAATAAAAGTGAATTTAATAGTGTCTTAAAATGTCATGCTCTATCGGAATCATGCAAGTTTAATTTTGACTTTCCTATCCCTTTAAAGTATTTTAACATTTAAAGGCACAGTAGGCAAAAATAAAAATACAATATTTTGATGAAGAATAATGTATACATTATATGTGCCAGTAGTATGCATTAATTGTTTGTAACTATTTTGCTACAGTCCCTAGTCGGAGTATAAGAGCAGCCAACATTTGAAAATAGCTAGCTATGTGGGGACTGGAAATTACGGACATACTGAAAATTGATATCAGAAGTGTAAAAGCAGGAAACTTTATTCTTATTACTTATTATTTTATTTATTTTATTCATCTTTATTAACATGAAATATGATACAGCTAATAACAAAAACAGGAACAAGATAAGCAGATATCAATTCAATATGATACAGAAAGATAATACAGCGAAGCATCAATTAGTATCCATATATACAATAATAATAGTAAAGAAGATTACAGTGAGGTTTCTAAATAATCTAGTAAAGTTACCACATTTACAAAATTATCAATGAATGACAGTTCCAAAGAGTTTGTTTGTTCATACAAAACATGATAAAATTACTCTGACCATACAATGTCACATTTTAGGCACATTTTAACTTGAAATGGGATATAAACAGGTCTGAGATGGCATATGAGGTTGTCTATAATGGTTTTAGACCTGAGATAGTGCAGGATGTGTAAATGAAACAGTCTCCGTGAATACTGGAGTAGTAGCAACACAATTTTGGTGATAAATAGTTTAGCACTATTAACCATGATGTTGAAGAGCGCGCTTTTTAAAAGTTTAATTTAGGAGGGAGATTAGTGATAAAAATAAAGTACTGGGTACATTACTATTTAATACTTTATTAATATCTTTCAAATGCTATAAAGTTAAATACCACATTAGCAGCTTATAGATAGTCTCAATTATATTTGCAGAGACTGAGGATTTAGCTGTATAATAAAATATTCCATTGTTTAACAGATAGAGGCCTATTTATCAAAGGTCTTGCGGACCTGATCCGACAGTGCGGATCAGGTCTGCAAGACTTCTCTGAATGCGGAGAGCAATACACTCTCCATATTCAGCATTGCACCAGCAGCTCACAAGAGCTGCTGGTGCAACGCCGCCCCCTGCAGACTCGCGGCCAATCGGCCGTCAGCAGGGAGGTGTCAATCAACCCAATTGGGTTGAATTGTGGTGATTCCTGTCCGCCTGCTCAGAGCAGGCAGACAGGGTTATGAAGCAGCGGTCTTGAGACCGCTGCTTCATAACTGCTGTTTCTGGCGAGTCTGAAGACTCTCCAGAAACACAAGCCCACAAACTCCATATGGAGCTTGATAAATGTGTTACGCTCAGCTGCTGGGAAGCTCTGCAGTCCTCTCTGTGTGCTTGATTGACAGGTGTCTGAGCCACCCCTTCCTGATGATGTCACAACCAGGCTTTTTATTCTGGCTTCCTGTTTCTCCAGTGTCCGTTTGTTTGTTAACTTTGAGGCTTCTGTTAGGATTTCGCTGAGGAATCTCTCTAACTGCTGCTTTTCTGTTGCCAATCTCTTCAAGGATTTACTATGCTGGATTAACCTTCAACCTCCTGAATACCTGTCTCCAAACAATGCAAGTACTGTTTGTTTTGTGAAACTTTCAAACTTCCTGTTTACCTGCTGCAAACCCTGCATATTCAGACTACTCTGTGTAGTGCAAACTATTCAAATACTGTTATTGCTGTGAATCCTTCAATCTGCATGTTTACCTGTTTCCAAACTCTGCAAATACAATTATTCAGTGTAAACCTTCAAACTGCTTGATATCCTGTTGCCAGTCTCCACAAGTACTGATTAATCTGTGTTAACCTTCAAACTACCATCTTACCTGTTGCTATCACTGCAAGTTCTGACAACACAGTGTTAACCTTCAAATTACCTGATTACATGTTTTTAATTCTGCAAGTTCTGACTACACAGTGTTTACCCTCAAACTGCCTGATTACCTGTTGCATACTCTGCAAAGACTGTCTACACAGTGTTAACTCTCAAACTGCCTGATTACCTGTTGCATACTCTGCAAAGACTGTCTACTCAGTGTTAACCCTCAAACTGTCTGATTACCTGTTGCATACTCTGCAAAGACTGTCTACACAGTGTTAACCTTCAGACTGCCTGATAACAAATGACCTACTCCTGCATTATTAACTGTTTCCTGTTTTACCCTTCTTCTGTCTGAGTATAAGTGACTTTCCCTGCTCTCCTGATTCTGTGGAAGGCATTTCCTGAAACCAGTTCCTTATTCAGAAGTCTATCTGGCTGATATCATGAATTACTTTGCACAGGCTAACCCTGCTCCATATCGTGAGTACTTTGTTTTTTGGAGGTTGTTGTGGGGTCACGTCCTGGATTAAACTCAGAGTGCAAGGGTGTTGTTTAAGTTCGCCCTTTGGGTCTACTTCTGGATATTTCCTAACCTGACAGTACAAACGGACCATAATATGGACCCTGACGAGTTATCCAGGGCTGTGGCTCTACAAGGGCAACTTCTAGGAAATCATTCTGCTCATTTGCAATCTTTGGATTCCAAGCTTGACCAGATTACTGCTCTGCTACATAACCTCTCTGCTCCTTCTCAAGCGACGGTGACTCCTGCTGCCACTGCTACTAGCACCAATGCTGTCTTTAATCCACCTCAAACTGTTGGACAGAATATACCACGAATCCCACTTCCAGATAAATATGACGGTAATCCTGAAGAATGCTGTGGATTCCTTAATCAGTGTCGTTTACACTTCAGAAACAATCCTCAAGTTTTTTCCAATTCTACTTCCAAAATCACCTTTTATTATTTCTCTCTTGAAGGGTAAGGCTCTAGCCTGGGTGTCCCCTCTTTTAGAGAAGAATGATCCGTTACTACAGGATGTGGAATTATTTGTGTCCATTTTTTCTTCTGTTTTTGACAAGCCTGGGAGGTCTGCAGCTGCTGAGGCAGGATTGTTGGATCTGAGACAGGGATCCCTTTCGGTAGCTCAATATGCTATTGAATTCAGGACTTTAGCCGCAGAAACTGATTGGAACCATGGAGCCTTACGGGCAGCCTTTCGCAAAGGACTTTGCGAACGCCTTAAGGATGAACTAGTATTTCGGGAACTCCCAGATTCATTGGAGGGTCTTATCAATTTATGTATTACTCTTGACGCCCGGCATTCTGAACGTCTTCAGGAGAGAGATAGGAATCGGAGATCCTTTGTTAAATCTTCATTTCGTCCTCCTATTCGAACCTCAAGTCTTTCTAATAATAATTCCCAATCTCCTGAGTCTGTGGAACCCATGGAAGTAGGAGCTATTAAATTGTCAGAAGCTGAACGCCATAGAAGGCGTACTCTTGGGTTATGTCTGTATTGTGGTACCAAAGGACATTTACTGAAGGACTGTCCTATCCGGCCAGTAAAAGCCAAGGCTTAACTTTTGATAGAGGGACAGAGTTAAGCCAGAATCCCATGTCTTCCCTCAATTCTAAACTTTTTGTTCCTGTAACTATCTCTTTTGGAAACACCAAGTTTCGAGCTCAAGCTCTCATCGATTCTGGAGCTGCTGGAGTATTCATTGATTCAAACTTTGCTGACTCTCTCAGGATTCCTCTTCAAGCCAAGAAACAGTTAATTAAGGTAACTACTGTCAGTGGACAGCCTCTAGGTACTGGTATCATAAAACATTCTACCATTCCTTTTCTTTTGACTGTGGGCATACTTCATTCTGAAATTATTCGTTTTGATGTCATCTCTTCTCCCCACATACCATTGATTCTGGGGTTACCTTGGTTGCAGCTTCATGATCCAGTTTTCTCATGGTCTAAAGGAGAACTTATTTCCTGGGGAACTACCTGTTTCAAACATTGCCTGCAAAATCCCTCTAAACCATCCTGTCCTGTCGTAGCTATGGTGGAAGTTCCTGAATCTTTGCCCAATTACTATCATGCCTTTAGTGATGTGTTTTCTAATAAAGAGGCTGAGACGTTACCTCCACACCGGATATTTGACTGTCCTATCGAATTGTATTCAGGGGCTCCTCTACCTAAGGGAAGGACCTATCCCCTCTCTCGTCAAGAAAATGTCTCTCTTGAGGAATACATAAAGGACAACTTAGCCAGAGGATTCATTCATCCTTCCTCTTCACCTGTGGGTGCAGGTTTTTTCTTCATTGGGAAAAAAGATGGAGGTCTTCGTCCCTGTATTGATTATCGAGCCTTGAATCAGATTACTGTCAAAAACAGCTATCCTTTGCCGCTCATTTCTGAGTTATTCGATCGTCTTCAAGGTGCTTCTATTTCTTTCATGTAATTAGCAAGAGTCCATGAGCTAGTGACGTATGGGATATACATTCCTACCAGGAGGGGCAAAGTTTCCCAAACCTCAAAATGCCTATAAATACACCCCTCACCACACCCACAATTCAGTTTTTACAAACTTTGCCTCCGATGGAGGTGGTGAAGTAAGTTTGTGCTAGATTCTACGTTGATATGCGCTCCGCAGCAAGTTGGAGCCCGGTTTTCCTCTCAGCGTGCAGTGAATGTCAGAGGGATGTGAGGAGAGTATTGCCTATTTGAATGCAGTGATCTCCTTCTACGGGGTCTATTTCATAGGTTCTCTGTTATCGGTCGTAGAGATTCATCTCTTACCTCCCTTTTCAGATCGACGATATACTCTTATATATACCATTACCTCTGCTGATTCTCGTTTCAGTACTGGTTTGGCTTTCTACAAACATGTAGATGAGTGTCCTGGGGTAAGTAAATCTTATTTTCTGTGACACTCTAAGCTATGGTTGGGCACTTTGTTTATAAAGTTCTAAATATATGTATTCAAACATTTATTTGCCTTGACTCAGAATGTTCAACTTTCCTTATTTTCAGACAGTCAGTTTCATATTTGGGATAATGCATTTGATTTAATCATTTTTTCTTACCTTCAAAAATTTGACTCTTCCCTGTGGGCTGTTAGGCTCGCGGGGGCTGAAAATGTTGAGTCGGGTAAAACTGGGGATCTCTGACGGCACAAGGAGTTTGGGAATCTCAGGAGGTGAGATTACCGATCAATATTTTGGAACTCCGTGCAATTTTCAGAGCTCTTCAGTTTTGGCCTCTTCTGAAGAGAGAATCGTTCATTTGTTTTCAGACAGACAATGTCACAACTGTGGCATACATCAATCATCAAGGAGGGACTCACAGTCCTCTGGCTATGAAAGAAGTATCTCGAATTTTGGTTTGGGCGGAATCCAGCTCCTGTCTAATCTCTGCGGTTCATATCCCAGGTATAGATAATTGGGAAGCGGATTATCTCAGTCGCCAAACGTTGCATCCGGGCGAATGGTCTCTTCACCCAGAGGTATTTCTTCAGATTGTTCAAATGTGGGAACTTCCAGAAATAGATCTGATGGCGTCCCATCTAAACAAGAAACTTCCCAGGTATCTGTCCAGATCCCGGGATCCTCAGGCGGAGGCAGTGGATGCATTATCACTTCCTTGGAAGTATCATCCTGCCTATATCTTTCCGCCTCTAGTTCTTCTTCCAAGAGTAATCTCCAAGATTCTGAAGGAATGCTCGTTTGTTCTGCTGGTAGCTCCGGCATGGCCTCACAGGTTTTGGTATGCGGATCTTGTCCGGATGGCCTCTTGCCAACCGTGGACTCTTCCGTTAAGACCAGACCTTCTGTCACAAGGTCCTTTTTTCCATCAGGATCTGAAATCCTTAAATTTAAAGGTATGGAGATTGAACGCTTGATTCTTGGTCAAAGAGGTTTCTCTGACTCTGTGATTAATACTATGTTACAGGCTCGTAAATTTGTATCTCGAGAGATATATTATAGAGTCTGGAAGACTTATATTTCTTGGTGTCTTTCTCATCATTTTTCTTGGCATTCTTTTAGAATACCGAGAATTTTACAGTTTCTTCAGGATGGTTTAGATAAGGTTTGTCCGCAAGTTCTTTGAAAGGACAAATCTCTGCTCTTTCTGTTCTTTTTCACAGAAAGATTGCTATTCTTCCTGATATTCATTGTTTTGTACAAGCTTTGGTTCGTATAAAACCTGTTATTAAGTCAATTTCTCCTCCTTGGAGTTTGAATTTGGTTCTGGGAGCTCTTCAAGCTCCTCCGTTTGAACCTATGCATTCATTGGACATTAAATTACTTTCTTGGAAAGTTTTGTTCCTTTTGGCCATCTCTTCTGCCAGAAGAGTTTTTGAATTATCTGCTCTTTCTTGTGAGTCTCCTTTTCTGATTTTTCATCAGGATAAGGCGGTGTTGCGAACTTCTTTTGAATTTTTACCTAAAGTTGTGAATTCCAACAACATTAGTAGAGAAATTGTGGTTCCTTCATTATGTCCTAATCCTAAGAATTCTAAGGAGAAATCGTTGCATTCTTTGGATGTTGTTAGAGCTTTGAAATATTATGTTGAAGCTACGAAATCTTTCCGTAAGACTTCTAGTTTATTTGTTATCTTTTCCGGTTCTAGAAAAGGCCAGAAAGCTTCTGCCATTTCTTTGGCATCTTGGTTGAAATCTTTAATTCATCTTGCCTATGTTGAGTCGGGTAAAACTCCGCCTCAGAGAATTACAGCTCATTCTACTAGGTCAGTTTCTACTTCCTGGGCGTTTAGGAATGAAGCTTCGGTTGACCAGATTTGCAAAGCAGCAACTTGGTCCTCTTTGCATACTTTTACTAAATTCTACCATTTTGATGTATTTTCTTCTTCTGAAGCAGTTTTTGGTAGAAAAGTACTTCAGGCAGCGGTTTCAGTTTGAATCTTCTGCTTATGTTTTTCGTTAAACTTTATTTTTGGGTGTGGATTATTTTCAGCAGGAATTGGCTGTCTTTATTTTATCCCTCCCTCTCTAGTGACTCTTGTGTGGAAAGATCCACATCTTGGGTAGTCATTATCCCATACGTCACTAGCTCATGGACTCTTGCTAATTACATGAAAGAAAACATAATTTATGTAAGAACTTACCTGATAAATTCATTTCTTTCATATTAGCAAGAGTCCATGAGGCCCGCCCTTTTTTTGTGGTGGTTATGATTTTGTATAAAGCACAATTATTCCAATTCCTTATTTTATATGCTTTCGCACTTTTTTATCACCCCACTTCTTGGCTATTCGTTAAACTGAATTGTGGGTGTGGTGAGGGGTGTATTTATAGGCATTTTGAGGTTTGGGAAACTTTGCCCCTCCTGGTAGGAATGTATATCCCATACGTCACTAGCTCATGGACTCTTGCTAATATGAAAGAAATGAATTTATCAGGTAAGTTCTTACATAAATTATGTTTTTTTCCAAGTTAGATCTCCGTGGGGCCTACAATCTGGTCAGAATCCGTAAAGGAGACGAATGGAAGACGGCATTTAACACTAGATTTGGTCACTATGAGTATCTAGTAATGCCATTTGGATTGTGCAATGCACCAGCAGTATTTCAGCACTTTGTTAACGAAATCTTCAGAGATTATCTAAATCAATTTGTTATCATTTACCTCGATGACATTCTAATCTATTCAAAAACATTACAGGAACATGTACATCATGTAAGACTGGTTCTTCAGAGGTTACAAGACAATTCCCTGTTCGCTAAATTGGAGAAATGCTCTTTTCATCAGAGTTCCATCCCCTTTTTGGGGTATATCATTTCTGAATCAGGTTTTGAGATGGATCCTGCTAAACTGTCGGCTATCAAGGACTGGCCCAGACCAACTACTCTCAAATCCCTGCAGAGGTTTCTTGGCTTTGCCAATTACTATAGAAAGCTTATAAAGAACTTTGCTGACATCACGTCTCCACTCACTTCTCTTACTAAGAAAGGGCAAAATTGTAAGAACTGGTCCTCTTCGGCAGTACAGGCTTTTGAAACGCTAAAATCAGCATTTTCTTCTGCACCTCTTCTCAGTCATCCAATTCCTGATTTCCAGTTTATTTTGGAGGTTGATGCTTCCTCTATAGCAGCTGGAGCTGTTCTCTCCCAACGTGATCCGACTACCAGCAAGATACATCCTGTGGCGTTCTTTTCGAAAAAATTCAATCCTGCCGAGTTAAATTATGATGTGGGCAATAAGGAGCTTTTGGCTATAAAATTAGCTTTGGATGAATGGAGGCATTGGTTAGAGGGTACCAGTCAACCTTTTTTCATTCTGACAGATCACAAGAATCTTTTATACCTCCAAACAGATACACGTCTCAATCCTCGTCAGGCTCGGTGGGCCTTGTTCTTCTCCAGGTTTAATTTTGTACTTTCCTATGTTCCTGGTTCAAAAAATTCCAAGGCAGATGCTTTATCTAGGCAGTTCCAATCTTCTGAACCTTCTGCATTGGATTCAGAACCTATACTACGTCCAGTCAAAGTTTTGGCTCAAGTATCCTCTTTTCCAGTAAAGGCTTTACATGCTGCTCAAGTCCGGGTACCATCTTCTTGCAAACTACCTTCTGGTATACTGTATGTACCCAAAGGATTACGTCTTCAGCTTCTACGTTGGGCTCATGACAACATTTCAGCAGGTCATCCGGGAATAACCAATACATTGTGGAAACTGAAGCAGCATGTTTGGTGGTCCACTATGAGGAGGGATGTTAAGGATTATATTGCTGCTTGTAGTTCTTGTGCTTCGAACAAACAATCTTTTCATCGACCGTTTGGTCTATTACACCCTCTTCCTATTCCTCATTACCCTTGGTCTCACTTATCCATGGACTTTGTTACAGATCTTCCTGTTTCTGCTGGAAATACGACCATTTGGGTAGTGGTGGATCGGTTCTCCAAGTCTGCTCACTTCATACCTCTTCCAGGCTTGCCTACAGCTCAAAGACTTTCTGAACTCTTTGTTCTACATATATCTCGTTTACATGGTTTTCCCACTGACATAGTCTCAGATCGTGGAGTCCAATTTGTTTCCAAATTTTGGAGGTCTTTTTGTAAACACTTCAGAATCAACATATCACTTTCTACTGCACACCATCCTCAATCCAACGGACAGACTGAGCGTGTAAATCAAGCCTTGGAATCTTTTCTAAGACATTATGTAGACCATCACCACTCCAACTGGTCTCATTTATTGCCTTTGGCGGAATTAGCTCACAACTCACGTTATAACGCCTCATTACAGACCTCTCCCTTTAAGGCAGCTTATGGATTTGAACCTAGAACCTTTCCTATGATTACCAGTTCTACTGAAGTCCCTGGAGCAGATCGTATAGTGAAAAATCTCAGTAATCACTGGCAACTCATTCGTCAAAATCTACTCTCTTCTTCCTTAAGACATAAGAAATATGCTGATCGCAGAAGGTGCAAGGCTCCTTTACTTCGTACTGGAGACAGAGTATTTTTATCCACCAGATTCATACGTCTAAAACAACCTTGTACCAAGTTGGGTCCTAAGTACATTGGACCTTTTCAAATTGTTTGTTCTTCTGCATACCGCCTGGCCTTACCCAAGACTCTCAAGATCCATCCAGTGTTTCATGTCTCCCTACTCAATCCAGTCATCTACAATCGGTACTCTATCAAGAGTAAACCACCTCCTCCACTTTCCGTAGAGGGAACTTCTGAGTTTGAAGTCAGCCAGATTCTCGATTCCAAGCTATGGGGCAATTGGCTGTACTACCTGGTCCATTGGAAGGGTTATCCTATCTCTGAACGATCTTGGGAACCGGCCTCTCATGTTCATGCTCCGGCTCTTGTCAAGTCTTTTCACAAGAAATACCCTGCCAGGCCCGGTCGGGTCCCCCGGAGGGGTCCTTGAGGAGGGGGCACTGTCACGCTCAGCTGCTGGGAAGCTCTGCAGTCCTCTCGGTGTGCTTGATTGACAGGTGTCTGAGCCACCCCTTCCTGATGATGTCACAACCAGGCTTTTTATTCTGGCTTCCTGTTTCTCCAGTGTCCGTTTGTTTGTTAACTTTGAGGCTTCTGTTAGGATTTCGCTGAGGAATCTCTCTAACTGCTGCTTTTCTGTTGCCAATCTCTTCAAGGATTTACTATGCTGGATTAACCTTCAACCTCCTGAATACCTGTCTCCAAACAATGCAAGTACTGTTTGTTTTGTGAAACTTTCAAACTTCCTGTTTACCTGCTGCAAACCCTGCATATTCAGACTACTCTGTGTAGTGCAAACTATTCAAATACTGTTATTGCTGTGAATCCTTCAATCTGCATGTTTACCTGTTTCCAAACTCTGCAAATACAATTATTCAGTGTAAACCTTCAAACTGCTTGATATCCTGTTGCCAGTGTCCACAAGTACTGATTAATCTGTGTTAACCTTCAAACTACCAGCTTACCTGTTGCTATCACTGCAAGTTCTGACAACACAGTGTTAACCTTCAAACTACCTGATTACATGTTGTTAATTCTGCAAGTTCTGACTACACAGTGTTTACCCTCAAACTGCCTGATTACCTGTTGCATACTCTGCAAAGACTGTCTACACAGTGTTAACTCTCAAACTGCCTGATTACCTGTTGCATACTCTGCAAAGACTGTCTACTCAGTGTTAACCCTCAAACTGCCTGATTACCTGTTGCATACTCTGCAAAGACTGTCTACACAGTGTTAACCTTCAGACTGCCTGATAACAAATGACCTACTCCTGCATTATTAACTGTTTCCTGTTTTACCCTTCTTCTGTCTGAGTATAAATGACTTTCCCTGCTCTCCTGATTCTGTGGAAGGCATTTCCTGAAACCAGTTCCTTATTCAGAAGTCTATCTGGCTGATATCATGAATTACTTTGGCACAGGCTAACCCTGCTCCATATCGTGAGTACTTTGTTTTTTGGAGGTTGTTGTGGGGTCACGTCCTGGATTAAACTCAGAGTGCAAGGGTGTTGTTTAAGTTCGCCCTTGCATTTGGGTCTACTTCTGGATATTTCCTAACCTGACAAAATGGGCCTCAATGTGTATATTAAAATTCTTTATGCCAAGTGCTAACATAGGGCTAGTTTCCATTGAGGTGGTAAATTGTGGAAACTGGTGACAAAAACATTTACAGTATCTCTATTAAAGTCAATGGAGATTTTTTATGTTACCACCAGTTTCCAAACTTTACCACATCAATGGAAACTAGGAATTAGAAAGGAAGGCTTTCTGTAGATATGCAAAATAATACCTGATATGTGAAGGATAGTGTGTGCCGAATAAGAGGTATTGTATAACATAGCCGTTCAATAGGTGTTAAGTTCCTAATCAGGTGTACTTTATTTTTATTTGTAAAAATGAAATGGTTTAGTTGGAAATAATGTAGTTGTCTCCAATCCATAGAATCTTTAGCTTTCAATGTAACATTTTCCACAAGTAAGTAAATTGGTATAAATTGGTATAAGCAAAATAATACTAGAGATATCCTGTGGTGTATGTATCAAGCCTGGCGTGAAGCTAGGATTATGAAGAAATGCTGTTAAATGGGACAGTGAGGTAGTGACAGTGGAATGTGACTTAAGTATCCCCGCCCAGACTATAAATGTTTCTTGTTTCGTAGGATAGAGGTGTATAGATAAAGGTTTGAGAGCAGATGGGAGCCAACAATGACTACCTAACTCAACAATGGCAGTTAACTCATGTTCCAATTGAACCCACCTCTTACTTCCCTGAGTATACCATTCAATGACTCATTGGAGAAAGGAAACTGTTCTATACTGTATTAAGTTTGGCTTCCCAAGTTCTTCCAAATAAAGTGGGTACGTAAAGGGAGCATTTAGTAATCCTGTGGGGATTTATATTCCAAATGAAATTATTAATCATACTCTGTAGGTTATGGAGGAAAGGATTTGGAAGTGGAAGTGCCTGGAATAGATATAGCCATTTGGGTAAGATTGTTATCTTAATGGAGTGTATTCTACCCCCCCCCCCCCCCCAGGAAAGAGTCTTCCAAGACTATTTGTTTAACATTTTTTTAGTTGGAACATAGAGGGAGTCAACCTTGTCTCAATTCATTCTTTATCTGAAATTGTGATGTAAGTGCACCATTCACTTAAACCTTAGCAGGAGTATAAAGAGAAAATAACCCAAGATGGAGAAGGGTCAATCCTAAACAGGTCCAATCAATCCTGTCAAACGCCTTCTCGTGTCTGTTGAAAGGAATATTGAGGGAAGGAGAATCAATTTAGTGTATTCAATCAGTTGGAGAACTTTAGTGGTGTGGTCTTTTGCGTCTCTGCAGTACAAAACCCAGCTGATCTGGGTGTATAAGTATCAGTAGATATTGATTAATATGCCTAGCCAAAATTTAGCATACAACTTTATATCAATATTTAGCAGGGATATGGGTGTGAAATTACCTGGAGTTATTTGGGGTTTACCTGGTTTGTGGACTAACAAATTACGAGCATCTAACATATTTCATGAAAAGGAATCCCCATCATCTATGTGAGAGAATAAAGCGAACAAATATTTGGCCAATTGTTGTTGAAAATGTTTATATTTACCCCCAAACCCATCTGGGCCCGAGAATTTCCCCAATTGTATAGATTTTCTAGCAGCTGTGATTGGACACTCAAGGGATTACCATTTCCAAAGTAAGTTTAGTCACTTGCACTGATTGTAGGAATTTTCTACATAGCTCTTCATGGTCTTTTCTCCTTTTTTGGGGGAAGATATATAGGTCAGAGTAGAAAATTCAGCTATGTCATGTTTACTTTCTATCTTACACGTATTCTGTGTGTGAAGTGAAGGAATGTAAGTTTGGGATTGGCAATGCTTTTTTTGTACTCTGGCTAGCAGTCAACCACTTGTGTAAAATCTTGCATTTTAAGGGCTTGCTTCTGCACCACAAGTGAAAGATAATAATTAATTTTCCTTCTAGTCTCTTGTAATGCTAAAATATTTTTTCATCCCTCGGTTTTATGGCCATGATCCAGTTTGGATACTTCGTCTGCAGGTATACTGAATTCCTCCCTACTCTTATTTTTGTAAGCTTTGAGTTTAATTAACTCTCCCCATATGAAGCATTTTTGTGACTCCTATACAATGTGATGTGCTGTACCTGTTTGGGAGTTGAATTGAAAGAACTCTTGGCAGGAGTTTTCTTTTTTTTTTCAAATCTCATTTTTATTGTTGAGAAAGACAATGTGTACACACAGATAATTACACAGATAACATCGGATAATACACTATAATCATTTCCATCATCAAACATAGTACAGCATGCAAGCAAATACAGCACTTGTTGTTATTAGGCCTTGTCATTGAAAACATTTCTGGAGTTTATCCTGACTTCTCTAAGTCTATGATCATAGTTTTTTAAACAGATCATTCAGAATATATGTTCAAAAGCTAAGTTTGCTTCTGTGTGTGTCCATATCCTCCCAACATTTGTTTTTTATTTTTCCTTTAATTCAATAACCTAACTAACCTAAACCTAACTGTTTAACACAGACATTAAATAATTAGACAAACAAGTAACCTTGAAATTGGCATCGTCGTCGGCCGTGGGGCCCAGTGGTGGTAAAAAAAAAAGGGGTTGGGGAAGAAAGAAGGAGATGTGGGGAGTGTGGTCAAGTATGGCAGCCCAGTTATCTGGTTACTATTTTTATCCCGCTCAGAACAAGTGCTCCCATTCCCCTCTCAATGTAGCCTCTGTGAATATAACAGAATCTTTAAATGGTATTAAGATCAATCTCTATATTTCTAGTTCAAAGGTTAAGATGAGTCTGCGCCACTTCCATAAGAAAAGGCTCAGTCTATTTTGAACGTCCATTCTGACGTCCATTTGTTCTGTAAATATTTGTATTTTCAACAAAATCTTGAAGCCTTCAAAAGAGGGGCCTAATCTTTTTGTCCAGTGTTGCAGTATGCATTTCCTAGCCACTAATACTATTAAACTCAGTATTGCATCATGCTGTTTGTGTTGAGTATCCCAATGTAAGAACAAAATAGATTCAGGGTGTAATGTGAGCGGTATATGTAGTGTTTGATTAATCCAGTATTGGATTCTATCCCAGTATTGTCTGCACAGTGGGCATGCCCACATGTAATGTATGAGATTCGGAGATTCTACTGAACATTTAATGCATCTATTGAACCAGCCAGGCGCCCATTTTGCCATCGCTCTTGGTGGAGGTATGCTCTGTAAAGGACGCTTACCTGGGATTCCTTGAACATCGCAGACATCGTGGCTTTCCTTGTCTTTTCCATGCTAACTCTTATTTCCTCCCAGGTAATTTCCCTGAGCCCTTCCCGAACCCATCCAGACTGTAAAGTATTTTGCAAGTCAAATAAGCGGTTATGTAAAAATGTTTGGTATATCCCCGAGAGCGAGAATCTACCCATTTGATATAATGATTGTGTAAGACGGAAGGGAGATCCCTCCCAGAACTCCGGCCTTTCTCTAACCAGTGCCCCCACATAATGGAGTGCCTGTAGGAACGCGTAAAAGTGAGTCCTACGTACACTATATTCCCTCTGTAAAGAACCGAATGTTTTAACCGTTCTCGAGAGGGGGTCTAGTAGTTGTTTAAGAGACGTTAGACCTCTCTGTTTTGTTCTGCACAATAGGAAAGGCTTTGTCTCAGAACCCGCTGGGAAATCCGGGTTAGATAACAAGACACATGACACGATTTTTTCAGAAATGTGTGCGCTTGTTGCCAAGCTTTTAAGGGATCTCTGTATAATACATTCAGACCCAGGGTTTTAATAGCCCGCAAATTTGTTATATGTGGTAGGTAGGCCAGTGATATGTTCCCCAAGACCGCTTGTTCTAGTGTGTGCCTATAGAAGTGATGAGTGCCCACCTGCCAATTGATCACTAAGCGAATCAATGACGCCCAGTTGTACAGTCTAAAATCTAGGAGAGTCAACCCTCCATTTAAGAAGCCCATACTCAACTTCTCCCTTGCGATGCGTGGTTTCCCTCCCTTCCATATAAAGCATCTGGTCTCGCCATTGAGCATTTTGATGTCTGATTTGGTTAAAAGTAAAGGGAGCATAAGCAGTGGGTATAACAGTCGAGGGAGGATCACCATTTTGAGAAGGCTGACCCATCCCGAGAGCAACAATGGTAGAGATTTTCAACTCCTCAATTGTGCTTGTAGCTTGGCACACAGGAGAGTTAGATTATTGGAATATAGTTTGTTGGGATTAGCCAATATCTTAATACCCAGGTAAGTGATATAATTCTTAGCTACAGTGAAAGGATACCCGTCATCTGAACCTGCTGTCTTATGAAGCCACAAGATCTCAGACTTCTGCATATTTACCTTGTAGCCTGAGAAAAGGCTGAATTCAAGAGAGCATCCATCATGTGAGGGATATGTGTCTGTGGGTCTTGGACAAACAGAAGCATATCGTCCGCATATAACGCTGATTGTTGGGGTGCTCCTGCTATATCAATACCAGGGAAGATCTGTCGCAGCTTGATAGCCAATAGTTCCAGGGCTATGTTAAAGAGGAGGGGCGACAGGGGGGCAACCCTGTCTTGTTCCCCTTTGGAGGTGGATGTCTGGCGAGAACATATTGTTAACGAGTATGTTTGCCAGCGGTGAGTGATATAGGTTCCTTATGAACGCCAAAAAAGGACCTGAAAAGTTGGCTTTAAGCATAGCAGAAAAGAGGTGATCCCATTCCACTCGGTCGAAGGCCTTCTCTGCGTCCAGGGACAGCAGGAAGGCCTCCAGTCTCATCTTTCCCAAGGCACCTTGCCTAAAAGTGTTGAACTACCTGCAAAACCCTGCGCACATTAACCACCGACGATCTCACGTACATGAATCCCGTTTGATCCTCATGGACTATGCTAGGCAGAGTAAATTTCATCCTTCTCGGCTAATAGTTTGGCTAGTATCTTATAGTCCGAGTTCAATAAAGAAATCGGCTTATAAGACTCAGGCAAAAGACTATCTTTCCCCGGCTTCGGGATCAGAGTGATGTAAGCTGCCGAAAATGCAGGCGAGGGTGTTATTTCTCCCCCAAAATAGTCAGCAAATAGTCCAGTAAGTATCGGGGCTACTTGCGGCTTGAGCAGGTGGTAGAACTCAATCGGCAGTCCATCAGGGCCCGGGGCCTTGCCCAATGATATAGACATAATGGTCCTTTCAACCTCCTCTCTTCCTAAGGGGGCATTCAGTTTTTCCCATTGCACCTCTGAGATTTGCGGAACATCAATGAATTCCCAAAACCGCTCCTGTGTCTCATTCCCGGGGGGAGGGGGTGTTCGTTGGTATATAGGGAAGAATAGTATGAAGCAAACGCTTCAGCTATTAGAGTCCCGTAAATTTTTTTCCCTGCGATTTCAACGCGGCTATGTGTTTAGTGATCGTGTTTATATTAACTAGTGATGCTAAGACCTTCCCCGACTTATCTCCGTACCAGTAATATTTACCTCTGGTACGCAGAAGTGACTGTAAGGCCTGATGCGCTAGCAGTGCATCATACTCTTTTTTTATACCTATGTACCTCCGATAATTCTGGATATCGGGAGTGGTACAGTACAGGAGATAGGCTTTCGCCAGATTATCTCTTAATTGGTTAATTTTCTCTGTACATTGCTTTTTCCGGCGGGCCAGGTAGGCAATAATATTGCCCGACAATACAGCTTTTGCTGAGGTCCATAATAATTCTGGTGTCTTCAAGTGTTGTATGTTATTTGCCCAGAAGTCGTCCCAGCAATGTATCAAATAATTTTGGAATTCTTGGGAAGACACCAAATATTTTGGAAATTTAAAGGTCCGTCTATTACTCACATGTGTATCCTCACTTATGAAAAGTTCTACGGGGGCATGGTCAGAGAAAGCAACCTCTCCAATTTTAGTGTCTATCACCTGTGTAACTAAAGAGTTCGAGATCAGGAAGAGATCAATACGCGACATGGAGGGCGAAGCCCTTGAGATGCATGTGTAATCCTTTCCATCCAGATTTAATTGTCTCCAAATGTCGACAACATCCAGGGACCTCCCCAACAGAGCAAAGGCATCCCTCTCAAATTTACCTGAAATCTTGGAGATTCAAAAACATAATTTATGTAAGAACTTACCTGATAAATTCATTTCTTTCATATTAACAAGAGTCCATGAGCTAGTGACGTATGGGATATACATTCCTACCAGGAGGGGCAAAGTTTCCCAAACCTCAAAATGCCTATAAATACACCCCTCACCACACCCACAATTCAGTTTAACGAATAGCCAAGAAGTGGGGTGATAAAAAAGTGCGAAAGCATATAAAATAAGGAATTGGAATAATTGTGCTTTATACAAAAATCATAACCACCACAAATAAAGGGCGGGCCTCATGGACTCTTGCTAATATGAAAGAAATTAATTTATCAGGTAAGTTCTTACATAAATTATGTTTTCTTTCATGTAATTAGCAAGAGTCCATGAGCTAGTGACGTATGGGATAATGATTACCCAAGATGTGGATCTTTCCACACAAGAGTCACTAGAGAGGGAGGGATAAAATAAAGACAGCCAATTCCTGCTGAAAATAATCCACACCCAAAATAAAGTTTAATGAAAAACATAAGCAGAAGATTCAAACTGAAACCGCTGCCTGAAGTACTTTTCTACCAAAAACTGCTTCAGAAGAAGAAAATACATCAAAATGGTAGAATTAAGTAAAAGTATGCAAAGAGGACCAAGTTGCTGCTTTGCAAATCTGATCAATCGAAACTTCATTCCTAAACGCCCAGGAAGTAGAAACTGACCTAGTAGAATGAGCTGTAATCCTCTGAGGCGGAGTTTTACCCGACTCAACATAGGCAAGATGAATTAAAGATTTCAACCAAGATGCCAAAGAAATGGCAGAAGCTTTCTGGCCTTTTCTAGAACCGGAAAAGATAACAAATAAACTAGAAGTCTTTCGGAAAGACATAGGCCTAGATTTGGAGTTTGGCGGTAAAAGGGCTGTTAACGCTCCGGGGGCTTTTTTCTGGCCGCACCATAAATTTAACTCTGGTATCGAGAGTTCAAACAAATGCTGCGTTAGGCTCCAAAAAAGGAGCGTAGAGCATTTGTACCGCAAATGCAACTCTCGATACCAGAGTTGCTTACGGACGCGGCCAGCCTCAAAAACGTGCTCGTGCACGATTCTCCCATAGGAAACAATGGGACTGTTTGAGCTTAAAAAAAACCTAACACCTGCAAAAAAGCAGCGTTCAGCTCCTAACGCAGCCCCATTGTTTCCTATGGGGAAACACTTCCTACGTCTGCACCTAACACTCTAACATGTACCCCGAGTCTAAACACCCCTATCCTTACACTTATTAACCCCTAATCTGCCGCCCCCGCTATCGCTGACCCCTGCATATTATTATTAACCCCTAATCTGCCGCTCCGTAAACCGCCGCTACCTACGTTATCCCTATGTACCCCTAATCTGCTGCCCTAACATCGCCGACCCCTATATTATATTTATTAACCCCTAATCTGCCCCCCTCAACGTCGCCGACACCTGCCTACACTTATTAACCCCTAATCTGCCGAGCGGACCTGAGCGCTACTATAATAAAGTTATTAACCCCTAATCCGCCTCACTAACCCTATCATAAATAGTATTAACCCCTAATCTGCCCTCCCTAACATCGCCGACACCTACCTTCAATTATTAACCCCTAATCTGCCGAGCGGAGCTCACCGCTATTCTAATAAATGTATTAACCCCTAAAGCTAAGTCTAACCCTAACACTAACACCCCCCTAACTTAAATATAATTTACATCTAACGAAATAAATTAACTCTTATTAAATAAATGATTCCTATTTAAAGCTAAATACTTACCTGTAAAATAAATCCTAATATAGCTACAATATAAATTATAATTATATTATAGCTATTTTAGGATTAATATTTATTTTACAGGCAACTTTGTAATTATTTTAACCAGGTACAATAGCTATTAAATAGTTAAGAACTATTTAATAGTTACCTAGTTAAAATAATAACAAATTTACCTGTAAAATAAATCGTAACCTAAGATATAATTAAACCTAACACTACCCTATCAATAAAATAATTAAATAAACTACCTACAATTACCTACAATTAACCTAACACTACACTATCAATAAATTAATTAAACACAATTCCTACAAATAAATACAATTAAATAAAATAGCTAAAGTACAAAAAATAAAAAAGAACTAAGTTACAAAAAATAAAAAAATATTTACAAACATAAGAAAAATATTACAACAATTTTAAACTAATTTCACCTACTCTAAGCCCCCTAATAAAATAACAAAGCCCCCCAAAATAAAAAATTCCCTACCCTATTCTAAATTAAAAAAGTTACAAGCTCTTTTACCTTACCAGCCCTGAACAGGGCCCTTTGCGGGGCATGCCCCAAGAATTTCAGCTCTTTTGCCTGTAAAAGAATAAATACAATACCCCCCCCCCCAACATTACAACCCACCACCCACATACCCCTAATCTAACCCAAACCCCCCTTAAATAAACCTAACACTAATCCCCTGAAGATCTTCCTACCTTCTCTTCACCATCCAGGTATCACCGATCCGTCCTGGCTCCAACATCTTCATCCAATCAGCCAATAGAATGCGAGCTCAATCTGATTGGCTGATTGGATCAGCCAATCGGATTGAACTTGATTCTGATTGGCTGATTCCATCAGCCAATCAGAAAATTCCTACCTTAATTCCGATTGGCTGATAGAATCCTATCAGCCAATCGGAATTCGAGGGACGCCATCTTGGATGACGTCCCTTAAAGGAACCGTCATTAGTCGGGAGACAACGGAAGAAGAGGATGGATCCGCGTCGCCTGCTTCAAGATGGACCCGCTCCGCACCGGATGGAAGAAGATCGAAGATGCCGCTTGGAGAAGATGTTTGCCGGTCCGGATGTCCTCTTCTTGCCGGATAGGAGGAAGACTTTGGAGCCTCTTCTGGACCTCTTCAGCACCGGATGATGGATCGCCAACCCCCGCTTGGGTTGGATGAAGATGTTGGAGCCAGGACGGATCCGTGATACCTGGATGGTGAAGACAAGGTAGGAAGATCTTCAGGGGATTAGTGTTAGGTTTATTTAAGGGGGGTTTGGGTTAGATTAGGGGTATGTGGGTGGTGGGTTGTAATGTTGGGGGGGGGTATTGTATTTATTCTTTTACAGGCAAAAGAGCTGAAATTCTTGGGGCATGCCCCGCAAAGGGCCCTGTTCAGGGCTGGTAAGGTAAAAGAGCTTGTAACTTTTTTAATTTAGAATAGGGTAGGGAATTTTTTATTTTGGGGGGCTTTGTTATTTTATTAGGGGGCTTAGAGTAGGTGTAATTAGTTTAAAATTGTTGTAATATTTTTCTTATGTTTGTAAATATTTTTTTATTTTTTGTAACTTAGTTCTTTTTTATTTTTTGTACTTTAGCTAGTTTATTTAATTGTATTTATTTGTAGGAATTGTGTTTAATTAATTTATTGATAGTGTAGTGTTAGGTTAATTGTAGGTAATTGTAGGTAGTTTATTTAATTATTTTATTGATAGGGTAGTGTTAGGTTTAATTATATCTTAGGTTACGATTTATTTTACAGGTAAATTTGTTATTATTTTAACTAGGTAACTATTAAATAGTTCTTAACTATTTAATAGCTATTGTACCTGGTTAAAATAATTACAAAGTTGCCTGTAAAATAAATATTAATCCTAAAATAGCTATAATATAATTATAATTTATATTGTAGCTATATTAGGATTTATTTTACAGGTAAGTATTTAGCTTTAAATAGGAATCATTTATTTAATAAGAGTTAATTTATTTCGTTAGATGTAAATTATATTTAAGTTAGGGGGGTGTTAGTGTTAGGGTTAGACTTAGCTTTAGGGGTTAATACATTTATTAGAATAGCGGTGAGCTCCGCTCGGCAGATTAGGGGTTAATAATTGAAGTTAGGTGTCGGCGATGTTAGGGAGGGCAGATTAGGGGGTTAATACTATTTATTATAGGGTTAGTGAGGCGGGTTAGGGGTTAATAACTTTATTATAGTAGCGCTCAGGTCCGCTCGGCAGATTAGGGGTTAATAAGTGTAGGCAGGTGTCGGCGACGTTGAGGGGGGCAGATTAGGGGTTAATAAATATAATATAGGGGTCGGCGGTGTTAGGGGTAGCAGATTAGGGGTACATAGGGATAACGTAGGTGGCGGCGCTTTGCGGTCGAAAGATTAGGGGTTAATTATTTTAAGTAGCTGGCGGCGACGTTGTGGGGGGCAGGTTAGGGGTTAATAAATGTAATACAGGGGTCGGCGGGGTTAGGGGCAGCAGATTAGGGGTACATAAGTATAACGTAGGTGGCGGTCGGCAGATTAGGGGTTAAAAATTTTAATCGAGTGGCGGCGATGTGGGGGGAGCTCGGTTTAGGGGTACATAGGTAGTTTATGGGTGTTAGTGTACTTTAGGGTACAGTAGTTAAGAGCTTTATGAACCGGCGTTAGCCAGAAAGCTCTTAACTCCTGCTATTTTCAGGCGGCTGGAGTTTTGTCGTTAGAGCTCTAACGCTCACTTCAGAAACGACTCTAAATACCGGCGTTAGAAAGATCCCATTGAAAACATAGGATACGCAAATGGCGTAGGGGGATCTGCGGTATGGAAAAGTCGCGGCTGTAAAGTGAGCGTTAGACCCTTTCCTGACTGACTCCAAATACCAGCGGGCGGCCAAAACCAGCGTTAGGAGCCTCTAACGCTGGTTTTGACGGCTACCGCCGAACTCCAAATCTAAGCCTTAGTAGCTTCAACATAATATTTCAAAGCTCTAACAACATCCAAAGAATGCAACGATTTCTCCTTAGAATTCTTAGGATTAGGACATAATGAAGGAACCACAATTTATCTACTAATGTTGTTAGAATTCACAACTTTAGGTAAAAATTCAAAAGAAGTTCGCAACACCGCCTTATCCTGATGAAAAATCAGAAAAGGAGACTCACAAGAAAAAGCAGATAATTCAGAAACTCTTCTGGCAGAAGAGATTGCCAAAAGGAACAAAACTTTCCAAGAAAGTAATTTAATGTCCAATGAATGCATAGGTTCAAACGGAGAAGCTTGAAGAGCCCCCAGAACCAAATTCAAACTCCAAGGAGGAGAAATTGACTTAATGACAGGTTTTATATGAACCAAAGCTTGTACAAAACAATGAATATCAGGAAGAATAGCAATCTTTCTGTGAAAAAGAACAGAAAGAGCAGAGATTTGACCTTTCAAGGAACTTGCGGACAAACCCTTATCTAAACCATCCTGAAGAAACTGTAAAATTCTCGGTATTCTAAAAGAATGCCAAGAAAAATGATGAGAAAGACACCAAGAAATATAAGTCTTCCAGACTCTATAATATATCTCTCTAGATACAGATTTACGCGCCTGTAACATAGTATTAATCACAGAGTCAGAGAAACCTCTTTGACCAAGAATCAAGCGTTCAATCTCCATGCCTTTAAATTTAAGGATTTCAGATCCTGATGGAAAAAAGGACCTTGCGACAGAAGGTCTGGTCTTAACGGAAGAGTCCACGGTTGGCAAGAGCCATCCGGACAAGATCCGCATACCAAAACCTGTGAGGCCATGCCGGAGCTACCAGCAGAACAAACGAGCATTCCTTCAGAATCTTGGAGATTACTCTTGGAAGAAGAACTAGAGGCGGAAAGATATAGGCAGGATGATACTTCCAAGGAAGTGATAATGCATCCACTGCCTCCGCCTGAGGATCCCGGGATCTGGACAGATACCTGGGAAGTTTCTTGTTTAGATGAGACGCCATCAGATCTATTTCTGGAAGTTCCCACATTTGAACAATCTGAAGAAATACCTCTGGGTGAAGAGACCATTCGCCCGGATGCAACGTTTGGCGACTGAGATAATCCGCTTCCCAATTGTCTATACCTGGGATATGAACCGCAGAGATTAGACAGGAGCTGGATTCCGCCCAAACCAAAATTCGAGATACTTCTTTCATAGCCAGAGGACTGTGAGTCCCTCCTTGATGATTGATGTATGCCACAGTTGTGACATTGTCTGTCTGAAAACAAATGAACGATTCTCTCTTCAGAAGAGGCCAAAACTGAAGAGCTCTGAAAATTGCACGGAGTTCCAAAATATTGATCGGTAATCTCACCTCCTGAGATTCCCAAACTCCTTGTGCCGTCAGAGATCCCCACACAGCTCCCCAACCTGTGAGACTTGCATCTGTTGAAATTACAGTCCAGGTCGGAAGCACAAAAGAAGCCCCCTGAATTAAACGATGGTGATCTGTCCACCACGTTAGAGAGTGTCGTACAATCGGTTTTAAAGATATTAATTGAGATATCTTTGTGTAATCCTTGCACCATTGATTCAGCATACAGAGCTGAAGAGGTCGCATGTGAAAACGAGCAAAGGGGATCGCGTCCGATGCAGCAGTCATAAGACCTAGAATTTCCATGCATAAGGCTACCGAAGGGAATGATTGTGACTGAAGGTTTCGACAAGCTGAAATCAATTTTAGACGTCTCTTGTCTGTTAAAGACAGAGTCATGGACACTGAATCTATCTGGAAACCCAGAAAGGTTACCCTTGTCTGAGGAATCAATGAACTTTTTGGTAAATTGATCCTCCAACCATGATCTTGAAGAAACAACACAAGTCGATTCGTATGAGATTCTGCTAAATGTAAAGACTGAGCAAGTACCAAGATATCGTCCAAATAAGGAAATACCACAATACCCTGTTCTCTGATTACAGACAGAAGGGCACCGAGAACCTTTGTAAAAATTCTTGGAGCTGTAGCTAGGCCAAACGGCAGAGCCACAAACTGGTAATGCTTGTCCAGAAAAGAGAATCTCAGGAACTGATAATGATCTGGATGAATCAGAATATGCAGATATGCATCCTGTAAATCTATTGTGGACATATAATGCCCTTGCTGAACAAAAGGCAAGATAGTCCTTACAGTTACCATTTTGAACGTTGGTATCCTTACATAACGATTCAATATTTTTAGATCCAGAACTGGTCTGAAGGAATTCTCCTTCTTTGGTACAATGAAGAGATTTGAATAAAACCCCATCCCCTGTTCCGGAACTGGAACTGGCATAATTACTCCAGCCAACTCTAGATCTGAAACACAATTCAGAAATGCTTGAGCTTTCACTGGATTTACTGGGACACGGGAAAGAAAAAATCTCTTTGCAGGAGGTCTCATCTTGAAACCAATTCTGTACCCTTCTGAAACAATGTTCTGAATCCAAAGATTGTGAACAGAATTGATCCAAATTTCTTTGAAAAAACGTAACCTGCCCCCTACCAGCTGAGCTGGAATGAGGGCCGCACCTTCATGTGGACTTAGAAGCAGGCTTTGCCTTTCTAGCAGGCTTGGATTTATTCCAGACTGGAGATGGTTTCCAAACTGAAACTGCTCCTGAGGATGAAGGATCAGGCTTTTGTTCTTTGTTGAAACGAAAGGAACGAAAACGATTATTAGCCCTGTTTTTACCCTTAGATTTTTTATCCTGTGGTAAAAAAGTTCCTTTCCCACCAGTAACAGTTGAGATAATAGAATCCAACTGAGAACCAAATAATTTGTTACCCTGGAAAGAAATGGAAAGTAGAGTTGATTTAGAAGCCATATCAGCATTCCAAGTCTTAAGCCATAAAGCTCTTCTAGCTAAAATAGCTAGAGACATAAACCTGACATCAACTCTGATAATATCAAAAATGGCATCACAGATAAAATTATTAGCATGCTGAAGAAGAATAATAATATTATGAGAATCATGATCTGTTACTTGTTGCGCTAAAGTTTCCAACCAAAAAGTTGAAGCTGCAGCAACATCAGCCAATGATATAGCAGGTCTAAGAAGATTACCTGAACACAGATAAGCTTTTCTTAGAAAGGATTCAATTTTCCTATCTAAAGGATCCTAAAACGAAGTACCATCTGACGTAGGAATAGTAGTACGTTTAGCAAGGGTAGAAATAGCCACATCAACTCTAGGGATTTTGTCCCAAAATTCTAATCTGTAAGACGGCACAGGATATAATTGCTTAAAACATTTAGAAGGAGTAAATGAATTACCCAATCTATCCCATTCTTTGGAAATTACTTCAGAAATAGCATTAGGAACAGGAAAAACTTCTGGAATAACCACAGGAGATTTAAATACCTTATCTAAACGTTTAGAATTAGTATCAAGAGGACCAGAATCCTCTATTTCTAAAGCAATTAGTACTTCTTTAAGTAAAGAACGAATAAATTCCATTTTAAATAAATATGAAGATTTATCAGCATCAATCTCTGAGACAGAATCCTCTGAACCAGAAGAGTCATCAGAATCAGAATGATGATGTTCATTTAAAAATTCATCTGTAGGGAGAGAAGTTTTTAAAGATTTTTTATGTTTACTAGAAGGAGAAATAACAGACATAGCCTTCTTGATGGATTCAGAAACAAAATCTCTTATGTTATCAGGAACATTCTGCACCTTAGATGTTGAAGGAACTGCAACAGGCAATGGTACATTACTAAAGGAATATTATCTGCATTAACAAGTTTGTCATGACAATTAATACAAACAACAGCCGGAGGAATAGCTACCAAAAGTTTACAGCAGATACACTTAGCTTTGGTAGTTCCAGCACTAGACAGCGATTTTCCTGAAGTATCTTCTGACTCAGATGCAACGTGAGACATCTTGCAATATGTAAGAGAAAAAACAACATATAAAGCAAAATTGATCAAATTCCTTAAATGACAGTTTCAGGAATGGGAAAAAATGCCAAAGAACAAGCTTCTAGCAACCAGAAGCAATGAAAAATGAGACTTAAATAATGTGGAGACAAAAGCGACGCCCATATTTTTTTAGCGCCAAATAAGACGCCCACATTATTTGGCGCCTAAATGCTTTTGGCGACAAAAATGACGCCACATCCGGAACGCCGACATTTTTGGCGCAAAAGAACGTCAAAAAATGACGCAACTTCCGGCGACACGTATGACGCCGGAAACGGAAAACATTTTTTGCGCCAAAAAAGTCCGCGCCAAGAATGACGCAATAAAATGAAGCATTTTCAGCCCCCGTGAGCCTAACAGCCCACAGGGAAAAAAGAGTCAAATTTTTAAGGTAAGAAAAAATGATTGATTCAAATGCATTATCCCAAATATGAAACTGACTGTCTGAAAATAAGGAATGTTGAACATTCTGAGTCAAGGCAAATAAATGTTTGAATACATATATTTAGAACTTTATAAACAAAGTGCCCAACCATAGCTTTAGAGTGTCATAGAAAATAAGATTAAAAATAAGGACACTCATCTACATGTGACACTGCACGCTGAGAGGAAAACCGGGCTCCAACTTGCTGCGGAGCGCATATCAACGTAGAATCTAGCACAAACTTACTTCACCACCTCCATAGGAGGCAAAGTTTGTAAAACTGAATTGTGGGTGTGGTGAGGGGTGTATTTGTGGGCATTTTGAGGTTTGGGAAACTTTGCCCCTCCTGGTAGGAATGTATATCCCATACGTCACTAGCTCATGGACTCTTGCTAATTACATGAAAGAAATAGGGTCTAACGCTCACTTTCCAGCCGCGACTTTTCCATACCGCAGATCCCCTTACGTCAATTGCGTATCCTATCTTTTCAATGGGATCTTTCTAACTCCGGTATTTAGAGTCGTGGCTGGAGTGAGATTTAGAGCTCTTACGACAAAACTCCAGCCGCAGAAAAAAAACAGGAGTTAAGAGCTTTTTGGGCTAACGCCGGTTCATAAAGCTCTTAACTACTGTGCCCTAAAGTACACTAACACCCATAAACTACCTATGTACCCCTAAACCGAGGTCCCCCCACATCGCCGCCACTCGATTAATTTTTTTTAACCCCTAATCTGCCGACCGCCACCTACGTTATACTTATGTACCCCTAATCTGCTGCCCCTAACACCGCCGACCCTATATTATATTTATTAACCCCTAATCTGCCCCCCTCAACGTCGCCTCCACCTGCCTACACTTATTAACCCCTAATCTGCCGAGCAGACCGCACCGCTACTATAATAAAGTTATTAACCCCTAATCCACATCACTAACCCTATAATAAATAGTATTAACCCCTAATCTGCCCTCCCTAACATCGCCTACACCTAACTTCAATTATTAACCCCTAATCTGCCGACCGGAGCTCACCGCTACTATAATAAATGTATTAACCCCTAAAGCTAAGTCTAACCCTAACACTAACACCCCCCTAAGTTAAATATAATTTAAATCTAACGAAATTAATTAACTCTTATTAAATAAATTATTCCTATTTAAAGCTAAATACTTACCTGTAAAATAAATCCTAATATAGCTACAATATAAATTATAATTACATTGTAGCTATTTTAGGATTAATATTTATTTTACAGGCAACTTTGTAATTATTTTAACCAGGTACAATAGCTATTAAATAGTTAAGAACTATTTAATAGTTACCTAGTTAAAATAATTACAAAATTACCTGTAAAATAAATCCTAACCTAAGTTACAATTAAACCTAACACTATACTATCATTAAATTAATTAAATAAAATACCTACAATTACCTACAATTAAACCTAACACTACACTAGCAATACATTAATTAAATACAATATCTACAAATAACTAAAATGAAATAAAATAACTAAAGTACAAAAAATAAAAAAGAACTAAGTTACAAAAAATAAAAAAATATTTACAAACATAAGAAAAATATTACAACAATTTTAAACTAATTACACCTACTCTAAGCCCCCTAATAAAATAACAAAGACCCCCAAAATAAAAAATGCCCTACCCTATTCTAAATTAATAAAGTTAAAAGCTCTTTTACCTTACCAGCCCTGAACATGGCCCTTTGCGGGGCATGCCCCAAGAATTTCAGCTCTTTTGCCTGTAAAAAAAAACATACAATACCCCCCCTCTATTGGCTGTTCCGATCAGCCAATAGAATGCGAGCTCAATCTGACTGGCTGATTGGATCAGCCAATCGGATTGAACTTGATTCTGATTGGCTGATTCCATCAGCCAATCAGAATATTCCTACCTTAATTCCGATTGGCTGATAGAATCCTATCAGCCAATCGGAATTCGAGGGACGCCATCTTGGATGACGTCCCTTAAAGGAACCGTCATTCGTCGGGAAGTCGTCGGAAGAAGAGGACGGATCCGCGCTGGAGGTCTTCAGGATGGAGCCGGTCGTCATCGGATGAAGATAGAAGATGCCGCTTGGATCAAGATGGTTGCCGGTCCGGATCGCCTCTTCTTCCCGGATAGGATGAAGACTTTGGAGCCTCTTCTGGACCGCTTCAGCCACCGGATGATGGATCGCCAGCCCCCGCTTGGGTTGGATGAAGATTTTGGAGCCAGGACGGATCGGTGATACCTGGTGAGGTGAAGACAAGGTAGGAAGATCTTCAGGGGCTTAGTGTTAGGTTTATTTAAGAGGGGGTTTGGGTTAGATTAGGGTATGTGGGTGGTGGGTTGTAATGTTGGGGGGGGTATTGTATGTTTTTTTTTACAGGCAAAAGAGCTGAAATTCTTGGGGCATGCCCCGCAAAGGGCCCTGTTCAGGGCTGGTAAGGTAAAAGAGCTTTTAACTTTATTAATTTAGAATAGGGTAGGGCATTTTTTTATTTTGGGGGTCTTTGTTATTTTATTAGGGGGCTTAGAGTAGGTGTAATTAGTTTAAAATTGTTGTAATATTTTTCTTATGTTTGTAAATATTTTTTTATTTTTTGTAACTTAGTTCTTTTTTATTTTTTGTACTTTAGTTAGTTTATTTCATTTTAGTTATTTGTAGATATTGTATTTAATTAATGTATTGCTAGTGTAGTGTTAGGTTTAATTGTAGGTAATTGTAGGTATTTTATTTAATTAATTTAATGATAGTATAGTGTTAGGTTTAATTGTAACTTAGGTTAGGATTTATTTTACAGGTAATTTTGTAATTATTTTAACTAGGTAACTATTAAATAGTTCTTAACTATTTAATAGCTATTGTACCTGGTTAAAATAATTACAAAGTTGCCTGTAAAATAAATATTAATCCTAAAATAGCTACAATGTAATTATAATTTATATTGTAGCTATATTAGGATTTATTTTACAGGTAAGTATTTAGCTTTAAATTGGAATAATTTATTTAATAAGAGTTAATTAATTTCGTTAGATTTAAATTATATTTAACTTAGGGGGGTGTTAGTGTTAGGGTTAGACTTAGCTTTAGGGGTTAATACATTTATTATAGTAGCGGTGAGCTCCGGTCGGCAGATTAGGGGTTAATAAGTGTAGTTAGGTTGCGGCGACGTTGTGGGGGGCAGATTAGGGTTTAATAAATATAATATAGGGGTCGGCGGTGTTAGGGGCAGCAGATTAGGGGTACATAGGGATAATGTAAGTAGCGGCGGTTTACGGAGCGGCAGATTAGGGGTTAAAAATAATATGCAGTGGTCAGCGATAGCGGGGGCGGCAGATTAGGGGTTAATAAGGGTAGGGGTGTTTAGACTCGGGGTACATGTTAGGGTGTTAGGTGCAGACGTAGGAAGTGTTTCCCCATAGCAAACAATGGGGCCGCGTTAGGAGCTTAACGCTGCTTTTTTGCAGGTGTTAGGTTTTTTTTCCAGCTCAAACAGCCCCATTGTTTCCTATGGGGGAATCGTGCACGAGCACGTTTTTGAGGCTGGCCGCTTGCGTAAGCAACACTGGTATCGAGAGTTGAAGTTGCGTTAAAAATGCTCTACGCTCCTTTTTTAGAGCCTAACGCAGCCTTTTTGTGGACTCTCAATACCAGAGTTATTTTTATGGTGCGGCCAGAAAAAAGCCGGCGTTAGCTACGCGGGTCCTTACCGACAAAACTCTAAATCTAGCCGTATGTCTGTCACAAAGAGGGTTGGGGGCAAGATTGAAATCTCCTCCCAATATAATATGAGTGCCGAAGTATGAAGTGAGTGTGGACACTAGGGCCTCCCAGAATGTTTAGGAGCGTATATGTTACATAAAGTGTATATTTTTCCTGCAATACGAATTTGTACTATTATGTACCTGCCCTCTTGATCTTTAAGTACATTCATGATGTCATACTCCAACTTCCTCCTGAAGAGTATAGCCACCCCTCTACTAGCAATTTTGTGTGATGCAAAATTCAACCCTCCCAACCCAGTCCGATCTTAACTTCTCATGTTCTATATCTGAGAGATGCGTCTCCTGAAGGAACATGGGGTGATCGCTGCGTCATCTTGTAAGAAAAGGGTGTGATGCATGTGGATGCAAAAAGGGGGAGAAATGAAAGAGAGGGGAGGAGAGAAGTGAAAAAAAAGAGGTCTCACCGCAATGTACAGGCTTCCGGTTCAGCCTCTCATCACGTCGAGCCACCACCAGGCCCCACCGTCCAACTTGGTTCTTATTCTGCATTTGAGAGAAAAAAAGATTTGTTACCTTGTTACCATCAATTACATTTTCAGAACATTCAAAATTTAACATATTGGGACAAGTGTTCTCATATTGTGCTCTATGCATTTGTTTTAACTTCTTTCCAGGTATAAACCAGCATACAAACTTCAAACAATATATAAAGAACTTTTCAATCTCCCAATAGAGATAGCCTAGCCACCAATTGGTATTGCCCTGTGCGTCACACAGGACCGAGATAGTCTGATCTCTCATGGACATTTTTCCTATAATATCTCCAATCAAATAATCATAACAATTGTTTTTCATCTTATTGTACTCTGCGGTTATCTTAGGCTTAATCGGTTTTGCCATCTTTGCACTAAGAACAGAATCCCATAAAAAACAATGATAATCAACATATTATAACTTGTTAAGTATAAAGTCAAATGACTCAGGCCATTATTTGCCTGTGCCATTGTAAATAATGATACTGGTTATAATGTTAATAATCTATTCAATATTAATCAAGTACATTATCACTTCAGCCTTCCTCCCCCCTATCTTGTCCCTGTGCAGGCGTGCATTTTCAAAAGTTAGATTTTCTAGCTTTCTATACCCTCTCAAGATAGCAGTTTTGGTCTGGAAATTCAAAATTTTTATCATAATGGGGTGAGGTTGTGATATATCTGCACCAGACCTCTCTGGGCCCACCCTATGTGCCCTTTCAACACCTCCAACAAAATCTCGAGTGGGGATATTTAACAAAGAAGGTAAGGTGTTTTCCACAAAGTGTAATATGTCAGACTGTTTGATCATTTCAGGGAGATCAAGTAGACACACATCATCAGGACCATGGCCTGTCTTTCTAGATTCTCTATCTTACTGGTGTTAGTTACATTAGAGTCCTCTAAGTCAGATATTCTGCCTTCTGCCTCTGCTACTCGGGTTGAGAACTGTTTGACGTCATCAGTGAGCATATCTACCCCCCTCTGAAGATTGTCTATTTTGGGCATAAACAACATGGATGTTTCAGAATGGGGTAAGTATCAATCAGGTTACTATCTGGAGAAGGTTCAGAGCTCGGGCCCTGGCTGACTTGATCATTTCCAGCCCTGTTTCTGCTGTCATTTGTTTTATTGCGACTTGCCATTGTGTTATTAGTTAGATATTTCTCCAGATACCCATAAAGTGATAGGGGCAGAACCGCTACAGTGAGAATATAATTATTAAAACACAGCAGTGAAAAGTAGTATCCACCTAACACAGTATAATCAATACAATTATGCCCTGGTAAATGATATGAGTTGAAATCTTATAACTTATAACAGATTGAACCTGCAAAAAAGAAAAGCACGTTAGCAGAGTGAACCAATAGAAGTGCAGTGCAGCACACTTATAAGAGACAATAGGCCTGGCAATGCAAGTCCCTATACACAGGTTGCGAGATAATCTGACATACAGTGTTCGTCCACAACACCCCCTCCAGGAGTGTAATGGCCGTGTCTCCCAAATAGTAAGCTAAAGCAAAGGTCCTGCAAGGCTTCACACTCCTGCCTTGACCAAGTATTATAGGGAGGGAAGTCCCCTACAGTGCTGCAATAGACGATTTACACTGTCTCTGAGCTGCCCCTAAATGTGAAGTGGTGGCAAAGTGTAAGAAGAACTCAGGGCCCTACAAAGTTCCACACCTCTGCTATTGGTAACACCCACAAGGGTAGGAGATGTCAAGTTAACTACAATGAGTCTTTCCCACTGTGGCAATAGGTCCGTGCTGCTCTAAAGTATGAAATGGTGTCAGTAGCGATTAGAGTTTATGTGCTCCACAAGTGAGTTATTGAGGCGACTTACAGTTTAGAGTTCACCCAAACTCAACGTGGGATATTTGATCAGTGAATGTAAGCCACAGCCCGCCTAGGAGTTAAAACCGTTGCACTGTATGTTCCGTAACATGTCGGCAGCGTGTGACCTATAGGGGTATTGGGGCAATAGCAGACTCTACTATGATACCTGCGGGTCTATTCCACCCCCCTGTATAAAAAAGTACCTAGGGAGATCTATACTCCAAACTCTTCAGGCCTCTGTGGATGTCAGTGTGATGTCCGTTGTCCACCCAGCAAAATAATAGGTAGGATGCCCCTGGGGAGTGTGTGCGGGCTATACTTTACCACCTTAGGTGCAGGAAAGTAGTACAACAACCCCCTATGTTGTTGCCATGAGACTCCGCTCAGGTCAGTGCAAAAAGGCCAGGCTCCCAAGATGGCGCTATCTTTTGCGCCAAGCACTTCTCACAGAGTGGTCCGGTTTCCAAAGCCTGCAGCAGGCAGATGTCAGTCTGCAAGGATCGCGGGATTGGTTAGACCCTCCTGTGCCGATGCCGAGTCTCACCAGGACGGGAAAGCCAACAGCCCTTGCAGCCGCAGTGTTGCGATCAGTTGCGCAGCTGCCCACGTGTGTTCGTAATGGCGCCGCTCCGACGATGGTCACTCTCCGCCAAGCCCGCTTCCAGTGCGGTCTACTCTGTAAGTGGAGTTCCGCAACACTGTCAGATAGACTGTTTGATCTTGCGCTGTAAGAAATTACACTTAAACAAAAAGGATCTTATGTTAAAAGCTGTTCACGTCGCAAAATTGATATATACATATATTAACAATGGGCCCTGTGCAAACAAATCCATATACAATCTTCTGTATATCTATCATGACTCTCCAGAAACAGACAATACTCCCTTCATAAATAAACAATCACACATTTATTAAAGAAAGATAAATAACAAGATTACTTGTTATTGTTTACAAGGTTAAAACACAGAAAAACAATTTATCAGAGAAATAGTAAATAAAATGATATTACCCCGTTTGCTTCCTGTGGGAGGCCTTTAAGGTCATGGAGTGTAACTTGATGATTTCCCTTCCACAGAGGCACTCTAAATACTGTTATCTCACCCTGATTCTTATACCCTTTAAAACAGCTGATAATACACTTTTGGCCATGTTCCAAACTAGGTATTGTGAGTTATTTGAAGCCTTTGCAATGCTTGTCACTCCCATATCCATATATGTTATATGCTTGCTTACTGATTAGGTCAGCATTACATCATGCCTGATGTTAAAATAGTCAGGACTCACTAACCTGTCAGACACAATTTTTATACTCATTAAAATCTTACAGCGCCACTTCAGCGCTTCGTTTGGTGGTTCGCTTCGGTGATGGAGCGATGTACGGCTCTCCTGAAAAATATGGGGGGTCTTTTGCAACACTCCCCCACTCCGGGCAGCAAGTTCTGCCAAGGAATTTTCGCTGGGAACAGAGTATTCAAGGAAAGCAGGAGAAACCTTCAGATATTTCAAGTTTTAGATCCACTTTAGGCGGAGCTCTTCTCTCTTGCTTCCTACCCTGTGACCCGCCCACCAGAAGTCTCTTGGCTGGAGTTTTTAATATATTTTACTGCTATTGGTTCTGTAAAAAGTGTTTGATCCATACGCCACATAAATGGTCTAATGGGAGTGGATTGTCAACGTAGGGTGCATGAGACACCTGTATGGACCATCCAGACTGTCGGAATATGTTGGGCATCACCCAATAGATGAAGTGCTAAGTGACCCAACATAATATAATTGATCCTGGAATGATAACCAATAGGGGGGGGGGGGGAGATTTTTTTTATAATCCTGAGAATCTGGAAAGACATTATGCAGTTTAAGAGATCCAGAGGGATTTCAAAATTTTATTTGGTAGTTCAGACATTGACATTAGTACTGTCAATGTCAGGATTCAAGGGTAGGCTAAAATCTCCACCTAACACAAGTACACCTTTTGCCATGTCACTCAATGTTTTTTTAACATGTTTAAAGAAGGTAGATTGCTTAGAGTTAGGCACATAAACATTTACTAAGGTTATTGGTTAGCCATATAGTATACTAATAGACCACAAATCTACCCTCTTTGACCAGTAAATTTTTTGGATCTGAATAAGAATCTTCTCATGAATGAGGATACTAACCCCATGTTTTTTACTTGTAGGATCAGAGCTGTGATAATGGTTAGGGTAATCTAAATGGAAATATCTAGGCTCCTTAGTTCTTTTAAAATGCATCTCTTAGAAGAAGAGAATTTAACCCTGCTTTCTAGCCAGATCTGTTGGTGCCATTCTACATTTGTGTGGGCTTTTGAATCCCTTCACATTTTGTGAGATGACAGTCAGAGTGGGTCTCTTTGGGGATGTGTTACCCTGACATTTCAGGTTAGATGGCAGAGTATACATAAGAACATTATCTGAGTCAAAATGAAATAAGCATTGAAATGTGGTAATTTATGACTATGTTGGCCCATTATCTCTGCTTGCTCATCTATTTGTCACCCATGTGTTATACCACAAATGTTCCTGATGTTGGTTTCTAAGTTTTGTGGACTTCTACAGGTACTGAAATTACTCAATGCTTTGACTTTCCAGGCCCCACAACTGATCATTGTGGCCTCTGTTGTTTAGGTGGCTGGCTGTGAGTTTGAAGGGTTGAAGACAGGTGGGAGATTGGTTTGCAACTGTGTAGAGTCTATACATATCCCCTCAAAAAAGGCATTGATCTCTTGCATAGTGGAGCAGATTGCTCTTTTACCATCTTTACTTACTGATAGATGGAAATGGAACCCCCATCTATAGGGGATACCCTTATTTTGGAGCAGTGAAGTTAGAAGTTGCAGCAACTATCTTCTTTGTAGAGTGCGAAGTGACAAGTCAGCAAAAAAAAATGAATGGTAGAATTTCAAAAGAGACTGGGCGTTGCTGGCAAGCAAGCTGCATTATGTTTTTTTCTTTATCTCTATAAACTCTGAAATGGACAATAAAATCTCGAGGCTATGGGCCCTTTCCAGCAAAATATGGGGTTTATCTTTGGTATTCTTGATATGGTGAGACATTGTTGGAGGAAGGGTTTCAGATTTGGATTGGTAACTGATTCTGGGATACCTCGTAGCCTGACATTGTTCCTCCTACTCCTGATCTCCAAGTCCTCTATTTTGTCATGCAGTTGTTCAAGCTGAATATCATGATCTTGGAGTTTCTTATTCAAAGAAAGAATGTCAGTGGTATACGTCACTGATTTCTCTTCAAGGGACCCCAACTCTAGAATGTATTTCTTAATCTTAGAGATCTCTTCTTTAATGCATGCCCACATTTGAGGGATTAGAGAAGCAAAGTCTTCCTTGGGTGGACTAGATTCTAAAAAAGACTAAAGATACTTGACACACAGCAGAAGTCTCCTCCTCCTCCGAACTCTGTCTATTGGGACCCTGAGAAATCTTTGCTGAGTCTGCAGATTTAAGTGAGGAATTATTAACTAGTTTTAAGACATTATTATTAACAGAATGTGTTGAAGGGTGTGAAGCTTTCAAGCTTTTTTCATGCTTGGATAGATGCTTCAGTAACATCTTGGACACGAGTAGAAGGTGACCAGTCTGGAATTAGTAAAGTTAGCTTACTACAGTGAACAAGAGATCACCTCTAGTATAGTGAGTATAGTGAAGGAATGAGGAGATCCGGGTTAACAAATAGTTTCAGATAAAGTGACCGCAGAAGTGGTATGAGGGACAAAGGTTTCCACAGAAGCACTGTCTACGTCCCACTAGTTAGCAATGGTAACTGAAATTTAGTATCCACCATAACAGAGGATATTGGGATATCAGTTCTAATGATAAAATCCTGGTCCTGTAGGAGAGCCTCTCAACTCCTTGCAAAAGGGTCTAACATAGGCAAACATTAAAGTTATCCTTCCTGTTCTCCCCATCTTTGTATAAACAGATCTGGATGTGACCCCTTTAAAGCACTTATAATTTTGGCCCATACTGTAGTGTGTAGCTCGTTATGAAGCAGCGGCCTTAAGACCCCTGCTCCTTAACTGGTCCACCACCTCTGAGGCTGCGGACATCAATCTGCCCGATCGTGTACGATTGGGTTGATTGACACCCCCTGCTAGCAGCCGATTGGCACGCAAATCTGCAGGGGGCGGCATTGCACAAGCAGTTCACTAGAACTGCTTGTGCAAGGTTAAATGCAGACAGCGCATGTCGGCATTCAGCGATGTCTGGTGGACATGAGTCCACCAGACTTTGATAAATCGGCCCCTTTGTCTTCTCTTGCACTCACCATTGTAATCATGGCAGGAGGAGCTGTGTCATAAGTGTATTTTCTGTAAGTTAAAATCTACACATTTACATGAAAACAAACTAGAGAACTTCTTGAAGCCTGTTTCTGAGGGTTATAAGTATTTTTTCCTGAAAAGTATTTGCAAGTGGAATATAGTTTACTAGTTTTTTAAATATAAACCACAGATCCATATCATATGCATCAAACTTTTGTAAATAAAAATGGAAAACATAGTGTTACCACTGTCCTCTAACCAGTATCATATCTATCTATCTATCTATCTATCTATCTATCTATCTATCTGTGCCTATATAATTAATTTTAGTTGGAGTTAGTAATAACTATGCTGATGGAAATCACTACATATAAATAATCACTCATAGACCAAAAACTTTCTCTGCAGTTATCAATAGATCAAAAAGACAATCTGTGTCAAAGAGAAAGACATTGTAATGAAAAATAAGAAAGGACGTCTGAATGAAAAAATAACATTATATAAGAGTCTGTTGAGATCGGAGAATCACCAAGATTACAAGTTGTGCGGTAAACCCGTTGCGTACACACCACGCAAAATGGGGCCGTATCGCTATTTTCAAAGCGCCGCCATTACAAGTCACCATAAAACTTTATTTTTTATTTTTTATTTTTTTATATTTCTTTTATTGAGATTCTGAGCATAATTACAACAAAGAAGTAGAACAAAATAGTAAGTTGCAATACAGACATGACGAGTAAGTTACAGTCAACAACTCAAATCTAATAGAAAAATCTTTGTTTTCACGGCACAAATTGCTAATCAACATGAGTATACCTATAAATAAAGACTACATGTTATGCTAATCTTTTAGGAATCTCATTTTCTTCAATAAAAGCTTATGTACAATGGTTAATGCGATGGATCAAGATTGAAACAATTGTTATAGGCAGCCGAAATATAAAATGATAACCATAAAAAGAACAGATACAAAACTACAATAACATTGTTCTAATACACAAAATAGTCTATAAGTATTTGACACCTTCATCTTAAATATGTGGGAGCCCTTAAAATAGGGTATCCCCAATTAACTAACTTCATCGGGTAAACACTGCTTAGTAGTAGTCCCAAAAAGAGAGAGGAAAGGTGTCAAGGTTCTAATGTAACAATGTATCGTGTGATGTATAAGGGAGGGGGAGAGGGTGGGGGGGCGGAGGGGAGAATGCTGAACGTTTAGCAGTACGTCTGTATATCTAATTTTCTTAATAAGACAGCGGATCTTATAGGTCACAGTGGCATGGGGGAGAATAGCATAATATTAATTATGAGTTATGAATTACGAGGGGACAATTACATTAGATTAGTGTCAAAATAAGGGATTGTATAGGCAGTAAATAAAACAAAGGAGTAGAGAGCTATGGATCAATATCAGAGTCTGGCCTTTGGAAACCTCTTTTTTATAATAAGTAAAACTTCTCCGAATAACTAAATAATTTTATTCTAAATGAAATAGGTAACATAAATAAGGCAAAGCAGCTGTACAATGCACAAATGTAAATGATAGCGCAGTTTCCATATTACTTCGAGTAATTCTCTATCCTCCCCGCCAGTAACCTAATACGGGTACTGAATATATACTGTATCTCTCCTGGGGGGTTAATGTCACCACTGGACGAAGACAGAAAAGGGGCATTGGATATGACCCACTCTGATTTACAGAGTGGGAAAGGGTGAGGGGAGATACTTTACCCATCTGTCCTTTATTATGAGTAGAACTAGCATTATATATTATAGGAATGGGAATATGACTTGCCGCTATATTGTGTCAGCCATATGTAGAATAGCAGGGAAATTTAATGGATTCTGTGTTCCTGAGGTTAATTGTTAAACAAATACTAAGGGAAAATCCTTAGCAGGGGAATCTGAACCAGCCAACTAATAGTATAAGACTAGACAAATAGAGGTATGAGGGAAGGGAGTTCACAACTAACTCATGTAACAAAGCTAATGAATGCTCAGGCAAAAACAGTTAAAGGCTATCCTCAATGTTTTACAAAAATATATACACATACAATTAGTTTTGAGAGATCTATATGTTAGTAAATATAAAGCATTTTAAGCATCATACATGGAATAGTGATAAGATAAATTTGGTAATATAAGAACAGATTATACATGCGAGATCTATCATATCTTGCAAAAAGGTATAGTAGCTTATGAGATATCTATAATGTTAGTATATAATAGTACTAATTGGAGCATAAAAGGAGTATAATTTTTTTTCTCTAAATTAGACCTGAAATGGATTAGCTGCTTTAGACATAAATACATTGTAAATAGTCATATTGCCCTATGTTTAATCTATTTGCCCTATGTTACACAAAGTTGTATAAGGCAGTGGGCATCATAGGATGTTAGAAGGAAATACGATGTTTGGGCGGTTCTAACAGAAGGCATTCCTATATATCTAGTATGAAGGGCAAAGAAGTATCCCAGTAGGTCTGGCTTGTACAATGCGTAAATACTAGGGACTAAATTTATATTTTCTGTGTAAGAGCTGGACTGAGAATTATGATTAAACTATAGTAGCACTATAGGGGAGTTTCTCTATATACCATAAATTTTACTTTATTTTGTTGTGCGTTATGCTGCGGTAAGCCGCATACTGCACAAAAGGCAGTGCTCGTGCACGTATTTCCCCCATAGAGATCAATGGAAAAAAATGTAGGAAAAAAAACCTAACCACATTTTCTCATTGAAGTCTATGGAGAAAAGAAAGTTTTACAAAAACCTAACACCCTAACATAAACCCCTAGTCTAATAACCCCTAAACCGCCATCCTCCCACATCGCCAACACTAAATAAACCGATTAACCTCTAAACCACCATCATCCCACATTGCTAATACTAAAATAAACCTATTGACCCCTAAACCGCCATCCCCCTATCTTTAAATTAAAGTTACAATATACTAACTGCCTTAAAATAAATAAAAACTTACCTGTGGAAAAAAAAATAAAACCCAAGCTTAAACTACAAAAAAATCTAACATTACAGAAAATAATAAAATCTAAAATTACACAAAATAAAAAAATCTGACATTACAGAAAAAAAACTAACATTACATTAAAAAATAGATAAGATTACAAAAAAATACAGAAAATAACAAATGAAATTATCCAAAATAAAAAAGTTATTCCTAATCTAATACCCCCTTGAAAAAAGACACCCCAAAATAAACCCCCCCATATCTAGCAATAAACTACGAATAGCCCTTAAAAGGGCCTTTTGTAGGGCATTGCCCTAAAGATATCAGCTCTTTTTTCCCAAAAAATACAAAGCCCCCCTAAAATTACAAACCTCCACCCACCCAACCCCCCAAAATAAAAACCCTAATCTACCCATTGCCCCTAGGGGCATTTGTATGGGCATTTCCCTTAAAAGGGCAATTAGCTCTTTTACCGCCCATAAAAATGAAAAAAGCCCTAATCTAAAATAAAAACCACCCCAGAAAAAAACCAAAAAACACACTAACACCAAAATAGGTACTCACCATTACTGAAGTCCAGCGATCCATCTTCTTCCAGGTGGAGAAAAGTCTTCATCCAGGCGGATCCATCTTCATCCATCGCGGGACTATTCTTCTTTCTTCTTGAGCGGTTTTCTAATGTGCGCACCCAGAGCAGTGGTTCTCGTTTGCGGTCATCAGCAACGTGGAGGGTCCTCTTCATGCGATCGTCTGCCGCACACTGAAGATTGAATGCAAGGTACCCCTTTTATATTGGGGTACCCTTGCATTCCTATTTGCTAAAAAATTTGAATCAGCCAATAGGATGAGAGCTGCTTACACCCTATTGGCTGATTTGATCAAAGTCTAATCAGCCAATAGGATGTAAGCAGCTCTCATCCTATTGGCCGATTTGAAATTTTTAGCCAATAGGAATGCAAGGTACCCCAATATAAAAGGGGTACCTTGCATTCAATCTTCAGTGTGCAGCAGACAATCGCATTAAGAGGACCTCCACGTCGCTGATGACCGCCACCGCTGAGGACCACAGCTCCAGATCCGTGCAACAGAAGACCGCTCTGCACCTCCGGCAAGAAGAAAGAAGATGGCCCGCGATGGATGAATATGGATCCGCCTGGATGAAGACGTTTAGCCGCCTGGAAGAAGATGGATCACCGGACTTCAGTTATGGTGAGTACCTATTTTGGAGTAAGTGTTAGTTTTTTTTGTTTATTTTTGGGGTGGGTTCCTTTTTTTAGATTAGGGATTTTTTTTTATTTTATGGGCAGTAAAAGAGAGGAAAGTTTATTTATTTTAAGGTAATTAGTATATTGTAACTTTATTTTAAAGTTAGGGGCTGTTAGGTTTAGTGGTTAATAGTTTAATTTAGGGAGTCGCAATGTGGTGGAATGGCGGTTTAGGGGTGAAGTTTATTTTAGTAGTGAAAATGTGGGGGTGTGGTGGCCAATTAGGGGTTAATAGGTTTATTTTAGTAGTGAAAATGTGGGTGAATGACGGTTTAGGGGTTAACAGCTTTATTTGTTAGTTGCGATGCTGGAGGGTGGCGGTTTAGGTGTTAAATGTGTAGTTTATGGGTTTTGTGAAACTTTATTATTTCATAAAATCAATAACTACAGGTCTTTGAATGCGTAATAGATCGTTGCTGTATAGACCATAACAACCGTGGTAAAGCCATACCGCGCAACTTGTAATACCGAGTAGCTAACCATTCCACACTCAAAGGCCATTTTTTAAGCGGTAAAGCCATACTGCACAACTTGTAATCTTGGTGATTGTGAGTAACTGACCATGCCTGTGGTCTTTTATTTGGGCTGGTGATCCTTTGTCTTGTAATTTTAGATCCACAATAATTTTTAATTGTATTTAATTTTTTTTTTCCAGTTTAAAAAAAAAGTTTATTCTATAATTAAATACTATCCTGTAACAATTTCCATAAATCTGGACCCACTGGACTTGTATAAATAATACATATTATCAAAGTGACATCTCAGAGCACCAACGCCCCCTCCGGTCTGAGGAAGGGGCACCGGTGCTCCGAAACGCCACAATTTTTTTTTAAGTTTTCAAAAGCTTTATTGAAAATTCAACAAAAGTGACAAAGAATTGGTAAAAGTCAACAAAATACAAATATGGTCAAAGAGCCTAAGAGTAACACATGTATTTTTACCCTTTAAACATCCAGAAATATAGGGTTAGTAACCAATATCTGACTCCTCGTCATTAATATCATAAAAGAGGTCTAGGATTAAAACAGGGTAGGACAAAATAGTCCTAATATGTAGCGTTTGATGGTTTAGGGAAAAAAGAGGGAAGGGAAGAAAAGTGTGGGGGGTGGGTAGCGTTAATTATGAAGCTAGAAAGGGGAGCTCTAACTAGAGGTCCGTTCACCTTCAGTAGGGACTAGTTCAGTCAGCGGTCAAGGGATTAGGTTTCCATGCTGTGTCATATTTGTCTTTCCACTCCGCCCAAATAAGTTCAAAGAGGTCTGAGTTGTCTAGTTTATAAAAAATGTCTTACTCCATTGCATAAATGTATGCCATTGTATTAAGAATTCTAGCTCAATTTGGGGGGAGTCCGTCTTCCAGGCACAAGCAATGGCGTTTTTGAGGTAGATACATAAGTATGCGTGGTGTTTCGGCAGGGTGTGTGTGCCTATGTGCAGAAGGGCAATGGATGGAGACCTGGGCAAGAAAGGGGGCAAATCTTAGGGCACTCCCACCATATGTGCATAGTATTACCTCTCTGTCTGCAGCCCCTCCAACAGTCAAGGGATGCATTGTGGAACATTCTGGTTAATCTAGTAGGGACATAGTACCAGTGAGCTAAAATTTTGTAATAAGTCTCATATAGGGTTATACAGTGAATTGCTTTTTTAGTGAGTTCTAGGGTGCATTTCCAAATTTGTCGAGGTACTGGGGTTCCCAGCAGAGACTCCCATCAGTGAAGATGAGGCAGCGGTTCAGAGAAAGATTCACCCCAATTAATGAATAATGCACAGATAAAGGCCTAGGGAGTCTGTTACCTTGGCACCAGATGGTTTCCCATGGCGTAATCAGGCGGGCTAGCCCTGGTTTAAAGCCCCAACTAAGTAAGAAGCTTTTAATTCTGTGGTATTCGAAAGGTAAGTATGGCGGAACTAGGGAGCTAACCCCGAGCTGGGTAATGTGTCGAAATTGGTTTTGTGGGGAAGATGACCACAGGTCCAAGACCTTGTTAACGCCTAGTTGGGCCCATTTGTTAGGATGTATTTCCTGTAAACGAGTAAGTAAGTCGGCCAAAAAGGTTATGGGGGAAGGGTGCGGAGCGATAAGAGGGTAATGTCTAAGCTTGTCCCACATAGCGAGACAATCACAAACTATAGGGTTGACTATCTCTAATTCTCTATGACAGTATGGTGGGGTCCATATTAGGTCCCGAAGATGAATGTTATAAGGCAAAGAGGCTTGTTCGATTGATCTCCATTTGCACAGAGAGTTTAACACCCCATTGCGCAATGTTGGTGGGCATAGCACCCTCATAATACCTAATCAGAGAAGACGATGCCAAGCCCCCTGAATGTTTGGGGGTTTGGAATATTTTGTGTGCTACTCTGGGTGGTTTGTTTTGCCAAATGTATTTCATCAATTCACTTTGGAATTGTAACAAGATATGTTTGGGGACTCTAATTGGGAGACACCTAAATAGGTATGTGAGTTTGGGTAAGAAAGACATTTTTTTTTTTTTTTTTTAAATAATTTTTTATTGAGGTAATGAGTAATAACAATAAAGCAGAAAATATGTCCAGGCACGTATCATAAATAATAAAGACACTTATACATTTCACATATAGGGAACAAACGTGGGTTGAAACATTGGTGTACTAGGGTAGCAGATGTTATCGTAATATCTAACTAGTAGTAGCACTATGTATATATATATATAAATAAGAGCCAGCGTCTTGGAGTATAACAAGTTCAATAGCATGAGAATAACAGTTGACATGAGTTATAGCACCACCTCTGAAACCATGAACATAAAATGTAAAACAATACAGGGAGTGCAGAATTATTAGGCAAGTTGTATTTTTGAGGATTAATTTTATTATTGAACAACAACCATGTTCTCAATGAACCCAAAAAACTCATTATTATCAAAGCTGAATATTTTTGGAAGTAGTTTTTAGTTTGTTTTTAGTTTTAGCTATTTTAGGGGGATATCTGTGTGTGCAGGTGACTATTACTGTGCATAATTATTAGGCAACTTAACAAAAAACAAATATATACCCATTTCAATTATTTATTTTTACCAGTGAAACCAATATAACATCTCAACATTCACAAATATACATTTCTGACATTCAAAAACAAAACAAAAACAAATCAGTGACCAATATAGCCACCTTTCTTTGCAAGGACACTCAAAAGCCTGCCATCCATGGATTCTGTCAGTGTTTTGATCTGTTCACCATCAACATTGCGTGCAGCAGCAACCACAGCCTCCCAGACACTGTTCAGAGAGGTGTACTGTTTTCCCTCCTTGTAAATCTCACATTTGATGATGGACCACAGGTTCTCAATGGGGTTCAGATCAGGTGAACAAGGAGGCCATGTCATTAGATTTTCTTCTTTTATACCCTTTCTTGCCAGCCACGCTGTGGAGTACTTGGACGCGTGTGATGGAGCACTGTCCTGCATGAAAATCATGTTTTTCTTGAAGGATGCAGACTTCTTCCTGTACCACTGCTTGAAGAAGGTGTCTTCCAGAAACTGGCAGTAGGACTGGGAGTTGAGCTTGACTCCATCCTCAACCCGAAAAGGCCCCACAAGCTCATCTTTGATGATACCAGCCCAAACCAGTACTCCACCTCCACCTTGCTGGCGTCTGAGTCGGACTGGAGCTCTCTGCCCTTTACCAATCCAGCCACGGGCCCATCCATCTGGCCCATCAAGACTCACTCTCATTTCATCAGTCCATAAAACCTTAGAAAAATCAGTCTTGAGATATTTCTTGGCCCAGTCTTGACGTTTCAGCTTGTGTGTCTTGTTCAGTGGTGGTCGTCTTTCAGCCTTTCTTACCTTGGCCATGTCTCTGAGTATTGCACACCTTGTGCTTTTGGGCACTCCAGTGATGTTGCAGCTCTGAAATATGGCCAAACTGGTGGCAAGTGGCATCTTGGCAGCTGCACGCTTGACTTTTCTCAGTTCATGGGCAGTTATTTTGCGCCTTGTTTTTTCCACACGCTTCTTGCAAACCTGTTGACTATTTTGAATGAAACGCTTGATTGTTCGATGATCGCGCTTCAGAAGCTTTGCAATTTTAAGAGTGCTGCATCCCTCTGCAAGATATCTCACTATTTTTGACTTTTCTGAGCCTGTCAAGTCCTTCTTTTGACCCATTTTGCCAAAGGAAAGGAAGTTGCCTAATAATTATGCACACCTGATATAGGGTGTTGATGTCATTAGACCACACCCCTTCTCATTACAGAGATGCACATCACCTAATATGCTTAATTGGTAGTAGGCTTTCGAGCCTATACAGCTTGGAGTAAGACAACATGCATAAAGAGGATGATGTGGTCAAAATACTCATTTGCCTAATAATTCTGCACTCCCTGTATATAGAATACACGGGTGACTGGAACATATAACAATGAAACCTCTATTTTTATATCATATAACTAATGGTCCCTATCTCGAGATAAGAGGTACTCTATAAACTAATAGTGGTGAGAGGTAGGGAGTTGGCTTTTGTCTGGCCTCACGTGGGCCTGAGTGTATGGGGGGGGGGATGCAGCGGGCAAGAGCCGCTCGAAATGGGGGGGGAAAGGGAGGGCGGAGCTAGTTAGGATGCTGGAAAGGTGACAACTATAGGGCCAGTAAACTTAATAGTGTAAGGAGCTGCAATATGGAGATTGAATATCAACATTGCTGTGGTCAGTAACTATGCAAGAATTGGGAAATGTACCTCTAGGCTAGCTACCAAGAGGAAATACCATTTTAATAACGTTGAGCTAGTCTAGTGGGGATAAGGATCACACTGAAGGAACATAAATATCTATACATAAGCTGTATCTACAAACTGGAGACTCTGAATTATACTTGTTGCAATGCATAAGCTGCATCTATATACTAGTGGTACTGTATCATACTAGTTACTACTATATACACAAACTGTACTTATTAACTGAAGACACCGTATTAGACTTGTTACTATCACAGGTTGTACCTATATACTAGGGGGCTCTGTACTAGACTTATTATTATTCCTAAGCTGTACCTATATGCACTGTATTAGGCTAGTCACTATACCCAAGCTGTACCTATAACCTAAAGGGCAGTATACCTGTCACTACACACAATCTATACCTATACACTAGGGATACTGTATTAGACTTGTTACTATTACATAGGCTGTACCGATATACTAGAGGACCTGTATTAGACTTGTTACTACATGCATGTAAAGGTTCATCTAAAGTGGAGCTTGGCACTATCCAAATCCCTAACTAAAGTCTGCATGCCAACCCAATCTCACATCAGAAATATAAATATATGCTTGGGAGTTAAATGCAGAGATTGGGAGTGGTAGCTTACATTTAAATGTAGTCTTGTCTTTAAGGCTGAACATCTACATGGAAATTGTTAGTAGATAAGACTATTCCGAATGCAATAGAGGCGTGTAAGACTTACTCTACGTTAGGGCTGCAGAAGTATAGCTAAAGTAGACCTGAGCATATCTTAGTTAGTCTGGTGAACATACATTTAGGCTGCAAAAGAATATAAGTAGAGGGTAGATAATACAAGAGCAACTGTAAAATATTAGGATCTAAACATAATGCCCTAGTGTACATACATCTCTAGACATGTAGACAATAGAAAGTCATTTTTAATGAAGCTATTCTACCTAGCCAGGAGACGTGAGACAGGTTCCAATTATTTTTAAGGGCTCTAAGCTCTGACAGGAGAGGGAGATAATTGTCCTTTATTACCTGATCAAAACTGCCTGAGAGTTTAACTTCTAGATGCAAAATAAGTTTCTCTGTCCAGGTGAAGTTAAACCGGGAATGCAGAGGTAGTAATTGAATGTGTGTGAAATACCTTGAGTGTATATCTCTGTTTTGGAGAGATTTCATTTATAAAAAGAGTAGGTTCCGAATAAGTAATATAAAATTTTCATAAGCCTGGGGATAGTATGTTTGGGGTCCGAAGAAAATATAGTAATGTCGGGGGGGGTCGGAGCAAGCTCTGCATCTGAGCGGCCGCAACTCATACTAGCTCCGGACCTGGTCCGGATTATTTACATATTTATGACCGCTCAGTGCAGCTAAATTTACTACTATGCTAGGATATATGTTCTAAGAAGACCGCACAAGTTCTTTAAGCACCTGAATGTGGAGGACTCGCACTAGATTTTGCCGAAAATACGATCGCAGCTACTGCTGGGGATCAGCCATTTTGTTATCCACGTGGAACCTCAATCTTACTCTGCAGTGAATCATGGAGGCATTCGATACTGATATACTTACCCATCTAGAGGCTTTCGGCAATCTGATGTCCCTCAGGTTCACTGACCTGAGGGAAGAGCTCAGAGACTCCTTGGCACCGCCGACATCCTTATCAGAGCCAAGGATAGACTTAAAACACACTCTGGCCTACCTCCAAATGCCACGGCAACCCGAGCTGGACCATAAGGGCTGCCTGAAAGAGCTGGGCGACCAGCCTGACCTGACAGTTTTGACACCTATGGAGAAGACGCTCCCGGACCTACCGGTTGCAGCCGGAATGATCTTGCCCTTGACTGCAGTTGATGGAGATGCGGACTGCCTCCCTGGTGGGGTCGGAAACTTTACTTTCCTTTACAAACCGGAGACTTACCTGCAGGGTCACGAGAACCTAGATACTGCTGTCCGACCCACAACTACATTCTGCTCCGTAGCCGAGCTCTTGCAGGTCACCGCAGCTCATAAGCAAGTAAGGCAGAAGGATCAAGACAGCCTACAGAGCGGAGGACATGAGATGACAGTCCAGTCTAATTGCCGGTCCTCTTATGCATAGCTACCATCCATGTTTGAGTTCCCTTGCATGGCGAGTTTGCATACCAAGAAATAATCTAGCGATGCTTAGTCTCAAAACTGGTGTGGGGTAAAAGCTTTATTATATATCTTGGAACTTTAGCCATTTGGCTGGACAATCCTTTTAGGATAATCATAGTATGACACTTTAATGAGAGTTACTCTGTTTGAGAAAAGACTTTGGTTCATAGTTATTGACTCCTAATTATCATTTACTCTATTAATCCCGTAGTTTTTATTTACACTGTTAGTACTAGTCCTTATATGTTTCGTTTAAGATGTTGGTTCTAACGTGCTCAAGATTATAACTCCTGTTCAGCACTAAATGTAAATTTTTATTGCATGGCTTTAGGTAGGCAGGAGATTTATAGGTTAACTGAGGAGTTAGAACAACACCGAGCTGTAACCACAGTGAGATGCTATGTCAACAGAGAAGCCCTGAGCCGCAGTACATAATAGATTATGACTTCTTCTAGCTTTAGCCCAGCCCAATTTAATTTTATAATACCTATATGTTGCCTCAGCTAGCCATTTCTATTTTAAATTATATATGGCTGGCCTTTTCTCTTCTGCTCACCACTAGCGTAGTCCTCATTAGTTAGGGCTGTTTGAGTAGTCGGGTGTCTGTGTTGGAACGGGAGCTGATACTAAAGTCTTTCTATACACATGTAAGAGGAATGAGATCCTTATTACAGTCTGTTTGTTGGGCTGTAATAGTGCAAATAGTAGATCTTATTACTCCCATAGCTTTGAGAGAGAGTGGGAGTGCATATGGTTATAATGCCTATATTTTACTCAAAAATACAGTCGGAGTGAGCTGAAGATATTGAGGGTCCTAACAAAAGTGTTTGCAAGTCCCTAGTAACCAGACTAACGTTGTTATTTATCTCCAATGACTATGTGATATTGCAACTTCTGAATCCAACGCTGAGCATTTGATATTAGGGCACATTAATGAGAACCATATTGTTTGGGGAAAAAAAGTGCCCAACCTGTTATACTTCGTATCAGTTTAATATATCCATTGCTAATAGCACGTTTGCTTACTATACCTGCTCTTAGTTAAATGTTCCCTGTCATTTTGCAATATTTAAATGTTTCAAGGACCCTTCTGTAAAAATGCTAAGGTTCAGTTATAAATGTTTATACTGATTTCTATGCATAGCCAATTTGTGCCAGCTACACATACCCCCTAGAGACATATTGATAGCTACTTATCACTTGAATAATTTGACCCTTTGCAGACTGCCATATACAGACTCTTCACGGTAGACATAGCTCTATTTTTTCTCTACATTAGCGAAGGGATTAGGAGTTTACATTTTCAATGTATTAATTTTGTTTCTCCTGTCTACAGATACCTGTTCTTTTCTTTAACGGCTGTACCCCTAGTCTTTTATATGAGGCCCTTTTGTTTATATACTAACGGTCCACTTAGAACTTAGTGAAATCTGAGCTCTACGCTTTGTCTGAGACCGCGATAGGTATATAGGCCATATAACACACAACCCGTCCGTATCTCCCACCCTGGCCACATAACAGCTTCCTGTGACAGGGCAAGACAGAAGCTCCCATTTATATTTTGCTAGTTACATATATATTGACTTTCATGTTCACCCAGTCCCTATAAAGTTTGATACGCTACAGTGGAGACTAAAGGTATTGGGAATCATCCTTAATGTTTTATCCATTTTCCTTACACCAAAATCTATCTATTTACTTAGATATGCAGCTTCTAGAGATGCCTCAGGGTAAAGTTATCTACCATCTACCTTGCAGTCCAATATATTCAGATGTATGGGTATCTGTTTTGTTCCCTAAATGTTATATTTATATTTTCTGTTATTGGCTATCATTATCTGCGACTGTATGAATGTCATCCCTAATTTATCTATGCTCCTGCTCACATTAGTGGCTCATAATAGTTGTCCTGGTTGAGCCTCTCTCCTCCCTTTCCCGCAGGTACTCATATTCCCTCTCCTTTTACCCACATCGCCTATAGGTGGCACTCCCCTAGGAGAGGGGCGCACCCAGAGGTCCCCCAGATCCCCCAGACTCCAACTATTCTAGCGTCCCCCCTCCACTTAATATTATATTGTATGTTTTCAGGCTCCCGCTATAGGAGTACAAGGGTTTAGATGAGTGTGATTATGTTCACATTACGTAATAATACTCTAGTCCCAATTAAATTCGCTCCTGCCGTGGATATACTAACTGTCTCCGCCCCCCCCACCCCCCCTATTACATTTTGAGCGGCTCTTGCCCGCTGCATCCCCCTTCCCCATATAACTATAGAGTTACCTCCTCCCTAGTCTTACCCTTATCTGAATAGATACTTTACTTCTCTTTGTATATAGCTAGGAGAGGACCATTTTTGCTTACATTACATTTATTATACTCTAAAACAAAACTGAAGTCTCTTTATGTGATAGCCCACATTTTATGGAAATGTTTGAAATACTAGAATTCATTGTCTCCTAATTATGCTCTGTATACATTGTCTTGTGAATGTTTTGGGACGCACCCTTTACTCTGTATCTGTTTATGACTTCAATAAAAAAAAATAAAAAAAATATAGTAATGTCGTCCGCTGACAAGGCGATCTTATGTACTGTACCAAATAGTGTGACTGCCTTCATCTGAGAATCTGTTCTAATTTGCTCCGCCAGGGGTTTGATAGCCAAGGCAAACAAGGGTGACAAAGGGCAGTCTTGTCTAGTACCGTTCGATATGGGAATGAAGAAGAATGGAACCCAAGACCCCTAACTGAAGCAGTGGGGGTGGAGTAAAGGGTTTTAACAGCTGTAATTATCTCGCTTGGAAATTTAAAGGTATTCCCACCATATACGGTCGAAAGCCTTCTCGGCATCTAGGGAGATAACTGATAGAGGCCTGTCGAGTTTAGAGGAAAGGCTACGAATATTTAGTAATCGTCTGGTATTGTCCGGGCCCTCTCTATGGGGGACAAACCCCACTTGGTTCAGATTAACCCCTTAATGACCGAGGACGTGCAGGGTACGTCCTCAAAAAAAAGGCAGTTAACGCCTGAGGACGTACCCTGCACATCCTCGGTGTGGAAAGCAGCTGGAAGCGATCCTGCTCGCTTCCAGCTGCCTTCCGGTTATTGCAGTGATGCCTCAATATGGAGGCATCCTGCAATAACCATGTATGGCCATCTGATGCAGAGAGAGCCACTCTGTGGCCCTCTCTGCACCGGAGATCGGTGGCTTCCTTCGTTGGTGGGTGGGAGCAGGACCGGGAGGTGGGTGGCGGCCATCGATGGCCTTGGAGATGTGCGGGGGGGCGGGATCGTGGGCGGGGATGACCGGGTGCGCGCGCGTGCACGATAGGGAGGGGGCGGGCGCGTGCACGGGGAGGGAGCGGGTGGGAACGCTGCACTACAGAAAATTTGCACTATAGGTTTGGTAATCAGGCCTATAAACTGCAATAAAAATAAAAATAAAAAAGCTAAATCAGGGGGTGTTGGGTTGGTATGTGGGAGGGAAGCTACACTACAGAAAATAAACTGCTAAAAAAAAACAAAAAAACATTTTTTTCTGCAAACTGGGTACTGGCAGATAGCTGCCAGTACCCAAGATGGCCCCCAAAAAGTCAGAGGGGGACGGTTAGAGAGGTGTTTGGGGGGGGATCAGGGAGGTTGGGGGCTAAGGGGGATACTACACAGCAGCATATATAAATATGCTATATTTAAAACAAAAAAACAAAAACAAAGATTCCCTTTATTTTTGTACTGGCAGACTTTCTGCCAGTACTTAAGATGGCGGGGACAATTGTGGGGTGGGGGAGGGAAGGGAGCTGTTTGGGAGGGATCAGGGGGTGTGATGAGTCAGATGGGAGGCTGATCTCTACACTAAAGCTAAAATTAACCCTGCAAGCTCCCTACAAGCTCCCTAATTAACCCCTTCACTGCTGGGCATAATACACGTGTGTTGCACAGCGGCATTTAGCGACCTTCTAATTACCAAACAGCAACGCCAAAGCCATATATATCTGCTATTTCTGAACAAAGGGGATCCCAGAGAAGCATTTACAGCCATTTGTGCCATAATTGCACAAGCTGCTTGTAAATGATTTCAGTGAGAAACCTAAAATTGGGAAAAATTTAACGTTTTTTTTAATTTGATCGCATCTGGCGGTGAAATGGTGGCATGAAATATACCAAAATGGGCCTAGATCAATACTTTGGGTTGTCTACTACACTACACTAAAGCTAAAATGAACCCTAGAAGCTCCCTACATGCTCCCTAATTAACCCCTTCACTGCGGGGCATAATACACGTGTGGTGCGCAGTGGCATTTAGCGCCCTTCTAATTACCAAAAAGCAACAACAAAAGCCATACATGTCTGCTATTTCTGAACAAAGGGGATCCCAGAGAAGAATTTACAACCATTTATGCCATAATTGCACAAGCTGTTTGTAAATAATTTCAGTGAGAAACCTAAAGTTTGTGAACAAAATTGTGAAAAAGTGAACAATTTTTTTTATTTGATTGCATTTGGCAGTGAAATGGTGGCATGAAATATACCAAAATGGGCCTAGATCAATACTTTGGGGTGTCTTCTAAAAAAAAATATATACATGTCAATGAATATTCAGAGATTCCTAAAAGATATCAGTGTTCTAATGTAACTAGCGCTAATTTTGAAAAAAAGGGGTTTGGAAATAGCAAAGTGCTACTTGTATTTATGGCCCTATAACTTGCAAAAAAAGCAAAGAACATGTAAACATTGGGTATTTCTTAACTCAGGACAAAATTTAGAAACTATTTAGCATGGGTGTTTTTTGGTGGTTGTAGATGTGTAACAGATTTTGGGGGTCAAAGTTAGAAAAAGTGTGTTTTTTTCCATTTTTTCCTCATATTATATAATTTTTTTATAGTTAATTATAAGATATGATGAAAATAATGGTATCTTTAGAAAGTCCACTTAATGGCGAGAAAAACGGTATATAATATGTGTGGGTACAGTAAATGAGTAAGAGGAGAATTACAGCTAAACACAAACACTGCAGAAATGTAAAAATAGCCTTGGTCCCAAACGGACAGAAAATGGAAAAGTGCTGCGGTCATTAAGGGGTTAATAAGGTGGGGTAAGAGACCTGCAATGCGATTGGCTAATAATTTAGAATAGAATTTTATGTCAGTATTGATGAGAGATATCGGCCTATAGCTGGAGCATAGTCAAGGGTCTTTATTGGGTTTCGGGATGGTAATGATAGTGGCTTCTAAGAATTCCTGTTTAAAGCAGCCTTCCTCTCTTCCTAAGTTGTAGAGCCTGAGCAGGAGTTGAGATGTTCTTGTGTAAAAGTCTTATAAAAATGTACCGGGAAACCATCTTGGCCTGGGCATTTAAAAGGTTTCGAGTTTTTAATGACTTGATGGATTTCCTTAAGAGAAAACAGGGAGTTCAGTGAGTCACGCTGCTCACATGAAAGTGTGGGGAGATTGAGTGAGTCAGGAATGTGCAGATGTTTTTTTCGGGGGTTGCCTGAGGTTTTTTGGAGCGCTCCAAGTAGTACAGATTCGAATAATACTTGGCAAATTCGCTGCCTATTTGAGATGGGAGTTTGAGAAGTGACTCTGAACGTATGTGGTGAATGCGTAACGAGCCTACTCTGTTTCTAATTTTATTGGCCAGTAGGGTGTCCGCTTTATTGCTTTTATAATAAAACAGTTGTTTCATTTTAGTTAGTTGGTTTGTGTTCTGCGGAGTTCAATTTGGGAAATGTGGGTTTTAATGTCGGTAATTTGGAGTATTAGGGATGTAGAAGGGGTATTCCGGTTTTGTGTTTCCAAGTTTCTGAGTTGTATGTGGGCTTGTGATAGGAAAAGGCCAGCTTGTTTTCCAAACATAAGTCCCCTGATGGTGGCTTTTTCGCGGCCCCCCATAAAGTGTCATCCTGTACTAGCGCGTTGTCATTAGTCTGTATGAAATGGATGATGTCTCTGCAGAGTTATTCTCTGAACGGGACATCGGACAGAAGGTGATGAGGCATGCGCCAAGGGGCCCTAGAATGTGAGTCGTTTGCTGAGAGGATATAAGCGAGGACATGGTCATGGTCAGACCAAGCACACAGAGAGATATTGGCTTGTTTAACTAAGTCCAGTGAGTCAGCTGAACAAAAAAATATAGTCAAGTCTGGCGTACAGTTTGTGTGGGTGTGAATAGTGTGTATAATCTTTGTCTCTGGGGTGGAAAGATCTCCAGATATCATAGTATCCAGAGCAGGACATTAGGTTGCTAAACTTGTGAGCTAGGAGTTCAGCAGGTGAATGGGCCGTTTCTGGAACAGTGGTTTTCCTGTCACCTCTATGATCCAAGACCATGTTAAAGTCCCCAGCAAGAATAACTCTACCCTGTTTAGCTTGGTCAATTATGTGCAGGATTTGCTTCAAGCATTTGGGTTGATGGGTATTTGGCAGGTAAATGGAGGCTAGCATATATACTACGTGGTTCAATTTGCAAATAAGGATTACATATCTTGCCTGAGGGTCCTTAATGACTTGGATCAATTCGTATGATAGTCTCCTATGAATTAAAATAGCAAATTCAATGTTGGTATATGACTTGGAGGAAAGCCTAAGGGTTCAGTCAGTAACCAATGTGTTTCCTGAAGGAAGACAATGTCAGGATTATGGTGTTTAAGTGAGCGCAGTAGTAAGCTGCGTTTATGTGGAGAATTAAGGCCTCTAGAATGGTGGGTTAGGACTCAGTGTTGACATATCAATATGTCAGGCTACAACTAAACTGAAAAGGTAGGTGAAGTCTAGCTATGCAAGAGAGAGGAGGGGTGGGGACACAGGGTAGGGAGGGGCGGGGTAACAAACTAGAAAAGCGTCTGGAAGGTGTGGTGGAAATAGTCCACCTCAGAGGAACCCTAGTGTGGGCTTCTAAGTGGGGGGGAGAACAAAATGCCGAAGAGCAGAGAAAATAGGGACCAGCAGTGCCAGCCCCACTCTATAATAAACATTATTATAAATCTAAACAGTAAACCTCAAGATAAAAGGGAAAAAGAAAAACAGACAAAACTTTACAACAAGTGCATACCTACATAAATGAAGGCACAAAAACTCCAGGAGAGAGAATATATTATCAAACTACTCTCTCAAATACGTGGGGGAGAGGATTAGTTCTTTCAGGATGTAGGCCCTAGCTGAAGGAATCAAGCAGTGTCCCCTAGAGTTCTGATAGAGTCCTGGGGCTGGTGCATCATAGGGCGTTTTAATCTTTGATCTTTTGCTTTCCATTCTGGCTCAGAAGCGCGTAGTTTATGGTGAGTAGGCCCTTGTGAAGGAGGAGGCTCAGAAGAGAGGTCCCAAGACTTAAGGAGAGAGTCCCTGAGAGATGGAGGAAGTCACAAACATTTGGTTATCTTTAGTGATGATGTCAGGGTTTTTTCCCTGTTGTGTTTGCCATGTGCTGTTGGCAGACATTTTACTCACCTCTTCCTGACTATGGTGCATTGTGGGGGATGCTGCTCAATTCCTGCACTTCCCTTTATGGCCAGACTGGTGTGCATCATCCATGTGAGACAGGATGCATCCATGTGAGACAGGATGCATAATTGTGATGTCATCACTTATTTAAAGGGCCTCTGTTCAGTATGCTTTGCCTTTGCGTTGTCTCAGACCTGTTTGTGAGAGTTCCTGTGTATTACCTGGCTGCCTGACGTCCTTCCTGGTTCCTGATCCCTGGCTTGTTCCTGACTGCTGTTTTCCTTGTTCCTGATTCCGGCTTGTCTTACTATTCGCTTTGGCTCCTGACTCGGCTCGTCTGACTACCAGCTCTGGTTTTGACTCCTGGCTTGTTATTTGACTTGCCATAATTTCCAGGATGGATGAACAGGATCACTGCTTGGATCAATTTGAACTAGCCCTGCAAACCCTGCTGACTCGCACTGCATATTTGGACCAAAATGTCCCGCAAGTTATGGCTGCTCCTGTTTCCGCTGCTGCACCTATGCCTACCAGGAGTATGTCCGGTTCTGCACCTCTACCTCAGTGATATGGAGGCGATCCTAATCAGTGCAGAGGGTTTTTGAACAAGGTGGGCATTTACTTTGAGATGTTACCTCAGGTGTTTCCCTCTGACAGAGCTAAGGTGGGATTTCTCATCTCGTTACTCTCTGACACAGCTCTTGCCTGGGCTAATCCCTTGTGGGAGACTAATAAACCTGTGATTTCAAATTACCCTGAATTTGTGGCCTCCTTTCGAAGGGTATTTGATGTTCCGGCTCGCTCCTCCTCTGCTGCTAAACGACTCACGTCCATTCAGCAAGGTACAAGATCTGTTGCTCAGTATGCTATTGAGTTCCGTACGCTTGCCGCAGAGGTAGGTTGGAACAATGAAGCCCTTGTTGCCGCCTTCTTTCATGGGCTCTCTGATGCGATTAAAGACGAAGTTGCTGCCAGAGATTTACCAGAGGATCTCGAGGCATTGGTGTCTTTTTTGATCCTAATTGACATCAGACTCAGAGAGAGGCCCTCTTTCAAGGAGCGCTTGCGGAAGCCTCCTGTTCTGTTGTCTCCTACGTGTTCGTTCCCACCCATGCCTCCCTCTCCTCCTGGTCCCGAGTCACCAGGTACTGCTGAGCCAATGCAGCTGGGATTCACGCGTCTCTCCGTGGCGGAGAGGGCCTTTAGGGGGAGGGAGGGGCTCTGCCTCTATTGTACGTTACAGGGCCACCATTTAAAGTCTTGTCCTACACGTCCGGGAAACGCTCACACCTAAGGTCCTGTCGGGGGCAGACCTTGGGTGGTTTATCCTCGTCCCCGGAACCGCTTAAGGAGAAACCTTTGGTTGTCCTTTCCTGGGTGGACTCCTCCATAGTCACTCAGGCTCTTGTTGACTCCGGTGCTGCGGGCTATTTCATTGACAGTGCTTTTGTATCAAAGCACTTCATTCCTGTTTTGCCTTGGTCCATTCCGCTTGCTATTGAGGTCATTGATGGCAGGCCCCTTCAGCCCGCACTCGTTACGAAACTGCTCCATTGTCCATGGCTGTTGGGGCTCTCCATTTTGAAACTCTCCAGTTCCAGGTGATAAACTCTCCGCATTTTCCGGTTGTTCTGGGTTATCCCTGGCTCCAAAAGCACAATCCCAGTCTCGAGTGCGGCAGGTTTGAAATTTTGTCGTGGTCCCCGCAATGTATTTCCACTTGTCTTCGGAAACCAGTTAAAGTCTTGTGCACTTCTTCGGTTTCTCAATTGCCAGAGGAGTACCGAGAGTTCCTAGACGTGTTTGACAAGGTGCGTGCCGGTACGTTGCCTCCTCACCGGTCTTACGATTGTGCCATAGACCTGCAACCCGGAGCCATTCCTCCTCGGGGCCGGGTGTACCCTCTGTCTGTTGCAGAGAATTGTGCTATGGAGGAGTATGTTGCCGATGCTCTGTCGCGGGGGATCATCCGCAAATCCTGCTCTCCTGCAGGGGCTGGCTTCTTCTTTGTGAAGAAAAAGGGTGGCGAGTTACGACCATGTGTCGATTATAGGGGTCTTAATCGTCTTACCATTAAGAATGCTTACCCTATTCCGCTTATTACGGAACTCTTTGACCGCCTCAAGGGAGCTACGGTCTTTACTAAACTTGATTTGAGAGAAGCGTACAATCTCGTTAGGATTAAGGAGGGTCACGAATGGAAAACAGCATTTAACACCAGGAGCGGGCATTATGAGTATCTTGTAATGCCCTTTGGCCTATGTAATGCTCCTGCTGTTTTTCAGGAATTTATTAATGATGTCCTACGAGATATGTTGCAACAGTGTGTTGTGGTGTACTTAGACGACATCCTCATACACTCACCCACACTTGAGGCTCTTCGTTCTGATGTTACACGGGTTCTTCAGAGACTACGTGAGAACGGCCTGTTTTGTAAACTCGAGAAATGTGAGTTCCATCAGACTCAAGTAACCTTCCTAGGTTATGTTATCTCCGTTGCAGGGTTCTCCATGGATCCTGACAAGTTATCTGCAGTTCTGCAGTGGCCTCGCCCAGTTGGTCTTCGGTCTATTCAACGTTTTTTGGGGTTCGCCAATTACTATAGAAAGTTTATTAAAAACTTTTCTTCCTTGGTCAAACCTATCACAGACATGACCCGTAAAGAGAATGATCCACTCCATTGGTCACCTACTACCATTAAGGCCTTTGATAGTCTTAAGACTGCCTTTGCTGCCGCTCCAGTTCTGGCTCATCCTAACCCTGTCCTGCCTTTCATTCTTGAGGTTGATGCGTCTGAGACTGGAGTAGGTGCCCTCTTGTCTCAACGTCCTATGCCTGACGGTTCCTTGCATCCGTGTGGTTTCTTCTCTAAGAAATTGTCTCCAGTGGAGTGCAATTATGAAATTGGTGACAGGGAATTACTGGCCATAATTTTGGCACTTAAGGAATGGAGGGATCTTCTCGAGGGTACTAGCGTGCCAGTGCTCATTCTTACTGACCACAAGAATTTAACTTATCTATCTGAAACAAAACGTTCGTCGCCCCGACAGGCCAGATGGGCGCTGTTTTTGTCTCGGTTTAATTATGTGGTCTCCTACCTGCCTGGTAGTAAGAATGTTAGGGCTGATGCCCTCTCTCGACAATTTTCGCCTCTGTCCAAGGAGTCTGTACCTACTCCTGTTATACCTCCTGACCATATTTTGGCTACCATACGTACTAATTTGACTTCTCCCTTGGGGGAGGAGATCCTGGCTGCACAAACCAATGCACCTCCTGAGAAACCTAGTGGTAAGTGTTTTGTTCCTGAGACTCTTCGAACTAAACTTTTGCACACTTACCACTATCCTAAAGCCGCAGGTCACCCAGGCAAGAACCGTGGCCAGGTCTTCGTTCTGATGTTGCTGCATATGTTGCCTCCTGCTCAGTTTGTGCACAGAATAAGACTCCAACGTCTTCCTGTGGGTCTTCTTCAACCTATTGCTAATGGTGAGCGTCCTTAGACACATCTTTCCATGGAGTTCATTGTCGAGCTCCCTGTTTCAAATGGCAATACTGTTATCCTTATGGTGGTTGACCATTTTTCTAAAATGTCACATTGCATTCCCTTGATGAAGCTGCCTACCGCTCAGGAGCTTGCTTCAATTTTTGCCTGGGAGGACTTCCGTTTACATGGGTTACCTAAGGAGATAGTGTCGGACCGGGGTAGCCAGTTTGTCTCCAGATTTTGGCGTTCCTTTTGTGCTCAAATGGGGATCCAGCTTTCCTTCTCCTCTGCATATCACCCTCAATCCAATGGGGCTGCGGAACGATCTAATCAAGCTCTGGAACAGTTCCTCCGTTGCTATGTCTCAGATCACCACAATAATTGGTCTGAACTGTTACCTTGGGCAGAGTTTGCTCGTAATAGTTCTATTAATGCTTCCTCCAAGATATCCCCGTTCATGGCGAATTATGGGTTTCAACCATCCTTGTTGCCCGATTCATTCATGTCTCAGGGTATTCCGGCTTTGGAGGAGCATCTCCGGCAACTCCGTTCCACGTGGGTGCAGATTCAGGATTGCCTTCATCGTTCTATGCAGCACCAAAAGTTCCAGGCTGATTGTAGGCGTCTGCCCACACCTTCCTACCAGGTTGGTGAGAGAGTTTGGCTGTCCTCCCGCAACTTGAACCTTCGTGTGCCTTCCAATAAATTGGCTCCCTCTTGAAACCATTAAAAAAACAGGTGGGAGGCTTTTGTGAGCTCCTAATGTAAGGCAGTAAAATATAGGCCCCCAGGTTGGGGAGAAACTGGTTTCAGGTTTCCCAAAGCTGCGCCGCCTGAGGCGTGTAATTAGCTTTAATGGAGTGGATCTAATCCAGGATATGAAAGCAGTGAATGTGAACACCGCTTGTTACAGAAGCTGGCCTCTGGTTTGGGTCTTGAAGGTGGATTGATGGAATGAGAGGGGAGGTATTAGCTATGTTATACCGCTATGTGTGCTGTGCAGTACTGTAAGGGAAAAGTATGTCTCACCCAGTAATCAGAGTTACCAACACTCTTAAGATCACGGTTCTCTAGATGGCTCCAGCTGTGGAAAGATAAGCAGGGCAGACTCTGGAGCCCTAATGGAGAGGGTCTATGGCGCCTATTCTTGACAGGCACAAGCCGATTGTGCAGTTGGTGAGTTTCTGTGTAGGCTGCGGAGTCAAGATGGCAGCCGTTCTCGCCACTCCGCATTTCGCCGACTCCTACTGCTTCTTCCAATGTGGCATTCACTGGGAGTCCTTCCAGTGTCTGAACTGTTGCAGATTATCTGCCCAGGCGGCCTCCAGAATCCGACCCACCTCTCAAGCTGCAGCTGACCGCAAGTAGCGGCCGCTCTGGAACAACAAGGCCACAGGATCCCTAGGCAATGGCGTCACCTCAGCACCCAGCTCTCCGTGTCTCCAGGCTCACACCCTCCTCCTGGCTTGTCCTCTGTGACTCCGGAGCGGATCCCCGACCCTTCGGAGTGGCGTCTGCAGGCAGATGAAGGTGGGTGCAGACGTTGTAAGCTAGCAGGTTGTTAGGCGGTTGCACTCCCAGACAGTCAAACTGCTCCTTAAAGCAGCGTATTATTGCCAGGCTCAGCTATTAGGCTAAATAAAGTGCCCAAACAGTTCCCACTATAGGATGGAGAAATTTCAGAACAAAAAGCTAACATTATTAAATTTGTAGTAGGCTGAAGCCTGGAGCTCTGCACATAAGCGTCTGTTCACCACGACGGTTAGCTCCGCCCCCATTGTGTTTAATTTTTACCAAGTTCCTTTAGCTACTACTTACTATATTATTTTGTTTTTTTAACAGCTGTCTCCTGATCTTCCAATTACTGTGTTCCAACTTCACCATGTTATGTGACCTTGATGATTTCATTTAAAGAAATATAAAATAAATATTTTATAATAGTAGTTTTTAAATATAATTAGGTGTGTGTTCTTTATTTCCTTAAGTTGTCAACTTGATTTTCCGACTGTAACATAAAACAAATGTTAAAAAACATAAATATGGAATGAGGCTGGAGGAATAAAGAACATACACATCAAGTCACGTTGAAATCAACATAATTTTTTTATTTTTAAAGATTATTCACAAAAGTTTTTCATCTACAAACTTAAATTATAGCTCTACAATTCCCTTCATAAAGGGATATATGGCACAAAATAAGGCACATCGGGAAGTAGACAGGTGTATAAAATAGGAGTAGTATGGAATGCAATTTGGAGCAGCTCCTGTCGACTTTACTAGTACAGTAGTCATGGGATTCACTTCAAGGGACGAGTGCGCCTAACGGAGTGTGACCAGTTCCTCTGATGAGGTGGGGTGAATAGCAACTGTGTTATCAAAGTCTTTCTTTGTAGCGCCCATTTTGATTGCCACTGCGAACCCTTGCAGCATTTCATCACACCCTAGACCTTGCATGTGTAGTCCAACTACCTGTAAAACAAAAGTTGTTTTTTTTCTTTAGATTCGATGAACACAATACATTAAACTTAACTTAGAGCACACAATTTTAAGCAACTTTCAAATTTACTCCTATTATCAAATTTTCTTCATTCTCTTGGTATCTTTATTTGAAATTCAAGAATGCAAGTTAAGATGCCAGCCTGTTTTTGGTGAACAACCTGGGTTGTTCTTGCTGATTAGTGGATAAATTCATCCACCAATAAAAAAGTGCTGTCCAGAGTACTGAACCAAAAAAAAACCAAAAAAAAAAAACGCCTAGATGCCTTCTTTTTCAAATAAAGATAGCAAGAGAACGAAGAAAAATTGATAATAGGAGTAAATTAGAAAGTTGCTTAAAATTGCATGCTCTATCTGAATCACGAAAGAAAAAAATTGGGTTCAGTGTCCCGTTAATAGTATAACTGCCTGTGATATACTGATGGAAAACATCTCTGCAAGTCTGAGAAGAAAACATTTGTTTTATTCAGGTACAGGGTTTTTTAAAAAAGAAAAACAATAAAATACATTTTAAAATGTACTCTTAGATGTGCAGCATTTAAACATGGTGATTTTTTCCCTAAAAAGGCGAGTTAAAAGACCGTTTAAATGTATATTAAGGCTAATACAGCGGTACTAGTTTTTTACTTCCTGCTAAGGATTATTGCGTGATAGATACTTCCTGTTTAATGCTCATTGGTTGAAATGTACTTCCTGCAAATGCTTTTTTGACTGACCCCTAGCATTTGCATCTTACAGCAAATACTGTAAACATTAGCAGGAAATACTTAACCAATACAGGTCTTTTAGTTCAGTTAAATTTAAACAGCCTCTACCTTTTTATCAGGCAAAACAAAAAAATAATATTTACATTGTTTTTATCTTGAGAAATGTTTATTTTGCTATATAGTGTTCTTTATGTGAAAAAAGACTCCTACATTACAATACAATGTCTAAAAAAAAATCCCAAAGATTTTGTGTGATTTCTCTCCTTGCCGGCAAAGTTTTGAATATCAGGCCTCACGTCTCTTTAATATTTTGCTCTTTTAAGGTAGATTATCAGTTTTTCATCAACAATCATGATAGGAAAAAACATAATTTATGGAAGAACTTACCTGATAAATTAATTTATTTCATATTAGCAAGAGTCCATGAGCTAGTGACGTATGGGATATACATTCCTACCAGGAGGGGCAAAGTTTCCCAAACCTCAAAATGCCTATAAATACACCCCTCACCACACCCACAAATCAGTTTAACGAATAGCCAAGAAGTGGGGTGATAAGAAAAAAGTGCGAAAGCATAAAAAATAAGGAATTGGAATAATTGTGCTTTATACAAAAAAATCATAACCACCACAAAAAAGGGTGGGCCTCATGGACTCTTGCTAATATGAAAGAAATGAATTTATCAGGTAAGTTCTTACATAAATTATGTTTTCTTTCATGTAATTAGCAAGAGTCCATGAGCTAGTGACGTATGGGAGAATGACTACCCAAGATGTGGATCTTCCACGCAAGAGTCACTAGAGAGGGAGGGATAAAATAGACAGCCAATTCTGCTGAAAATAATCCACACCCAAAATAAAGTTTAAATCTTATAATGAAAAAAACTGAAATTATAAGCAGAAGAATCAAACTGAAACAGCTGCCTGAAGTACTTTTCTACCAAAAACTGCTTCAGAAGAAGAAAACACATCAAAATGGTAGAATTTAGTAAAAGTATGCAAAGACCACCAAGTTGCTGCTTTGCAAATCTGATCAACAGAAGCTTCATTCCTAAAAGCCCAGGAAGTAGAAACTGACCTAGTAGAATGAGCTGTAATCCTTTGAGGCGGAGTTTTACCTGACTCGACATAAGCATGATGAATTAAAGATTTCAACCAAGATGCCAAAGAAATGGCAGAGGCCTTCTGACCTGTCCTAGAACCGGAAAAGATAACAAAAAGACTAGAAGTCTTTTGAAAATTCTTAGTAGCTTCAACATAATATTTCAAAGCTCTAACTACATCCAAAGAATGCAATGATTTCTCCTTATAATTCTTAGGATTAGGACATAATGAAGGAACTACAATTTCTCTACTAATGTTGTTAGAATTCACAACCTTAGGTAAGAATTGAAAAGAAGTTCGCAATACCGCCTTATCCTGATGAAAAATCAGAAAAGGAGACTCACAAGAAAGAGCAGATAATTCAGAAACTCTTCTGGCAGAAGAGATGGCCAAAAGAAACAAAACTTTCCAAGAAAGTAATTTAATGTCCAATGAATGCATAGGTTCAAATGGAGGAGCTTGAAGAGCCCCCAGAACCAAATTCAAACTCCAAGGAGGAGAAATTAACTTAATGACAGGTTTTATACGAACCAAAGCTTGTACAAAACAATGAATATCAGGAAGATTAGCAATCTTTCTGTGAAAAAGAACAGAAAGAGCAGAGATTTGTCCTTTCAAGGAACTTGCAGACAAACCTTTATCCAAACCATCCTGAAGAAACTGTAAAATTCTCGGAATTCTAAAAGAATGCCAGGAAAAATGATGAGAAAGACACCAAGAAATGTAAGTCTTCCAGACTCTATAATATATCTTCCTAGATACAGATTTACGAGCCTGTAACATAGTATTAATCACAGAGTCAGAGAAACCTCTTTGACTAAGAATCAAGCGTTCAATCTCCATACCTTTAAATTTAAGGATTTGAGATCCTGATGGAAAAAAGGACCTTGCGACAGAAGGTCTGGTCTTAAACGGAAGAGTCCACGGTTGGCAAGTGGCCATCCGGACAAGATCCGCATACCAAAACCTGTGAGGCCATGCTGGAGCCACCAGCAGAACAAACAAGCATTCCTTCAGAATCTTGGAGATTACTCTTGGAAGAAGAACTAGAGGCGGAAAGATATAGGCAGGATGATACTTCCAAGGAAGTGACAATGCATCCACTGCTTCCGCTTGAGGATCCCTGGATCTGGACAGATACCTGGGAAGTTTCTTGTTTAGATGAGAAGCCATCAGATCTATTTCTGGAAGTCCCCACATTTGAACAATCTGAAGAAATACCTCTGGGTGAAGAGACCATTCGCCCGGATGTAACGTTTGGCGGCTGAGATAATCCGCTTCCCAATTGTCTATACCTGGGATATGAACCGCAGAAATTAGACAGGAGCTGGATTCCGCCCAAACCAGAATTCGAGATACTTCTTTCATAGCCAGAGGACTGTGAGTCCCTCCTTGATGATTGATATATGCCACAGTTGTGACATTGTCTGTCTGAAAACAAATGAACGATTCTCTCTTTAGAAGAGGCCATGACTGAAGAGCTCTGAAAATTGCACGGAGTTCCAAAATATTGATTGGTAATCTCACCTCCTGAGATTCCCAAACTCCTTGTGCTGTCAGAGACCCCCAAACTGCTCCCCAACCTGTCAGACTTGCATCTGTTGAAATCACAGTCCAGGTTGGAAGAACAAAAGAAGCCCCCTGAACTAAACGTTGGTGATCCGTCCACCACGTCAGAGAGTGTCGTACAAATGGTTTTAAAGATATCAATTGATGTATCTTTGTGAAATCCCTGCACCACTGGTTCAGCATACAGAGCTGAAGAGGTCGCATGTGAAAACGAGCAAAGGGGATCGCGTCCGATGCAGCAGTCATAAGACCTAGAATTTCCATGCATAAGGCTACCGAAGGGAATGATTGAGACTGAAGGTTTCGACAAGCTGAAACCAATTTTAGACGTCTCTTGTCTGTCAGAGACAGAGTCATGGACACTGAATCTATCTGGAAACCTAAAAAGGTTACCCTTGTCTGAGGAATCAATGAACTTTTTGGCAAATTGATCCTCCAACCATGATCTCGAAGAAACAATACGAGTCGATTCGTATGAGATTCTGCTAAATGTGAAGACTGAGCAAGTACCAAGATATCGTCCAAATAAGGAAATACCACAATACCCTGTTCTCTGATTACAGACAGAAGGGCACCGAGAACTTTTGTAAAAATCCTTGGAGCTGTTGCTAGGCCAAACGGCAGAGCCACAAATTGGTAATGCTTGTCTAGGAAAGAGAATCTCAGAAACTGATAGTGATCTGGATGAATCGGAATATGCAGGTATGCATCCTGTAAATCTATTGTGGACATATAATGCCCTTGCTGAACAAAAGGCAGGATAGTCCTTATAGTTACCATTTTGAATGTTGGTATCCTTACATAACGATTCAATATTTTTAGATCCAGAACTGGTCTGAAGGAATTCTCCTTCTTTGGTACAATGAAGAGATTCGAATAAAACCCCAGTCCCTGTTCCAGGACTGGAACTGGCATAATTACTCCAGCCAACTCTAGATCTGAAACACATTTCAGAAATGCTTGAGCCTTCGCTGGATTTACTGGGACACGGGAAAGAAAAAATCTCTTTGCAGGAGGCCTTATTTTGAAGCCAATTCTGTACCCTTCTGAAACAATGTTCTGAATCCAAAGATTGTGAATTGAATTGATGCAAATTTCTTTGAAAAAACGTAATCTGCCCCCTACCAGCTGAGCTGGAATGAGGGCCGCACCTTCATGTGGACTTGGGAGCTGGCTTTGGTTTTCTAAAAGGCTTGGATTTATTCCAGACTGGAGATGGTTTCCAAACTGATACCGCTCCTGAGGATGAAGGATCAGGCTTTTGTTCCTTATTGTGACGAAAGGAACGAAAACGATTATTAGACCTAAATTTACCTTTAGATTTTTTATCCTGTGGTAAAAAAGTTCCTTTCCCTCCAGTAACAGTTGAGATAATAGAATCCAACTGAGAACCAAATAATTTATTACCCTGGAAAGAAAGGGAAAGCAAAGTTGACTTAGAAGACATATCAGCATTCCAAGTTTTAAGCCATAAAGCTCTTCTAGCTAAAATAGCTAGAGACATATACCTGACATCAACTCTAATGATATCAAAGATGGCATCACAAATAAAGTTATTAGCATGTTGAAGAAGATTAACAATGCTATGAGAATTATGATCTGTTACTTGTTGCGCTAAAGCTTCTAACCAAAAAGTTGAAGCTGCAGCAACATCCGCTAAAGATATAGCAGGTCTAAGAAGATTACCTGAACATAAGTAAGCTTTTCTTAGAAAGGATTCAATCTTCCTATCTAAAGGATCCTTAAAGGAAGTACTACCTGCCGTAGGAATAGTAGTACGTTTAGCAAGAGTAGAGATAGCCCCATCAACTTTAGGGATTTTGTCCCAAAACTCTAATCTGTCAGATGGCACAGGATATAATTGCTTAAAACGTTTAGAAGGAGTAAATGAATTACCCAAATTATTCCATTCCCTGGAGATTACTTCAGAAATAGCATCAGGGACAGGAAAAACTTCTGGAATAACTACAGGAGATTTAAAAACCTTATTTAAACGTTTAGATTTAGTATCAAGAGGACCAGAATCCTCTATTTCTAATGCAATTAAAACCTCTTTAAGTAAAGAACGAATAAATTCCATTTTGAATAAATATGAAGATTTATCAGCATCAATCTCTGAGACAGAATCCTCTGAACCAGAGGAACCACTATCAGAATCAGAATGATGATGTTCATTTAAAAATTCATCTGAAAAATGAGAAGTTTTAAAAGACCTTTTACGTTTACTAGAAGGAGGAATAACAGACATAGCCTTCTTAATGGATTTAGACACAAAATCTCTTATGTTAACAGGAACACTAGTATTAGATGTTGATGGAACAGCAACAGGTAATGTAGTATTACTAAAGGAAATATTATCTGCATTAACAAGCTTGTCATGACATTCATTACAAACAACAGCTGGAGGAACAGATACCACAAGTTTACAGCAGATACACTTAACTTTGGTAGATCCAGCACCAGGCAGTGATTTTCCAGTAGTATCTTCTGACTCAGGGTCAATCTGGGACATCTTGCAATATGTAATAGAAAAAAACAACATATAAAGCAAAATTGATCAAATTCCTTAAATGACAGTTTCAGGAATGGGAAAAAATGCCAGTGAACAAGCTTCTAGCAACCAGAAACAATAAATAATGAGACTTAAATAATGTGGAGACAATAATGACGCCCATATTTTTTTAGCGCCAAAAAAGACGCCCACATTATTTGGCGCCTAAATGCTTTTGGCGCCAAAAATGACGCCACATCCGGAACACCGACACTTTTGGCGCAAAAACGTCAAAAAAATGACGCAACTTCCGGCGACACGTATGACGCCGGAAATAGAAAAATATTTTTGCGCCAAAAAAGTCCGCGCAAAAAATGACGCAATAAAATGAAGCATTTTCAGCCCCCGCGAGCCTAACAGCCCACAGGAAAAAAAGTCAATTTTAAGGTAAGAAAAAAATGATAAATTCAGCATTATCCCAAATATGAAACTGACTGTCTGAAATAAGGAACGTTGAACATCCTGAGTCAAGGCAAATAAATGTTTGAATACATATATTTAGAACTTTATATAAAAGTGCCCAAACATAGCTTAGAGTGTCACAGAAAATAAGACTTACTTACCCCAGGACACTCATCTACACGTAGTAGAAAGCCAAACCAGTACTGAAACGAGAATCAGTAGAGGTAATGGTATATATAAGAGTATATCGTCGATCTCAAAAGGGAGGTAAGAGATGAATCTCTACGACCGATAACAGAGAACCTATGAAATAGACCCCGTAGAAGGAGAACATTGAATTCAAATAGGCAATACTCTCCTCACATCCCTCTGACATTCACTGCACGCTGAGAGGAAAACCGGGCCCCAACCTGCTGCGAGCGCATATCAACGTAGAATCTAGCACAAACTTACTTCACCACCTCCATAGGAGGCAAAGTTTGTAAAACTGATTTGTGGGTGTGGTGAGGGGTGTATTTATAGGCATTTTGAGGTTTGGGAAACTTTGCCCCTCCTGGTAGGAATGTATATCCCATACGTCACTAGCTCATGGACTCTTGCTAATTACATGAAAAAAAACACACTTTGCCATAAGAGTGGGCATACTATATATATATATATATATAACATAATTTATGTAAGAACTTACCTGATAAATTCATTTCTTTCATATTAGCAAGAGTCCATGAGCTAGTGACGTATGGGATATACATTCCTACCAGGAGGGGCAAAGTTTCCCAAACCTCAAAATGCCTATAAATACACCCCTCACCACACCCACAATTCAGTTTAACGAATAGCCAAGAAGTGGGGTGATAAGAAAAAAGTGCGAAAGCATATAAAATAAGGAATTGGAATAATTGTGCTTTATACAAAAAAATCATAACCACCACAAAAAAGGGCGGGCCTCATGGACTCTTGCTAATATGAAAGAAATTAATTTATCAGGTAAGTTCTTACATAAATTATGTTTTCTTTCATGTAATTAGCAAGAGTCCATGAGCTAGTGACGTATGGGATAATGATTACCCAAGATGTGGATCTTTCCACGCAAGAGTCACTAGAGAGGGAGGGATAAAATAAAGACAGCCAATTACTGCTGAAAATAATCCACACCCAAAATAAAGTTTAATGAAAAACATAAGCAGAAGATTCAAACTGAAACCGCTGCCTGAAGTACTTTTCTACCAAAAACTGCTTCAGAAGAAGAAAATACATCAAAATGGTAGAATTTAGTAAAAGTATGCAAAGAGGACCAAGTTGCTGCTTTGCAAATCCGATCAACCGAAGCCTCATTCCTAAACGCCCAGGAAGTAGAAACTGACCTAGTAGAATGAGCTGTAATCCGTTGAGGCGGAGTTTTACCCGACTCAACATAGGCAAGATGAATTAAAGATTTCAACCAAGATGCCAAAGAAATGGCAGAAGCTTTCTGGCCTTTTCTAGAACCGGAAAAGATAACAAATAAGCTAGAAGTCTTTCGGAAAGACTTAGTAGCTTCAACATAATATTTTAAAGCTCTAACATCATCCAAAGAATGCAACGATGTCTCCTTAGAATTCTTAGGATTAGGACATAATGAAGGAACCACAATTTCTCTACCAATGTTGTTGGAATTCACAACTTTAGGTAAAAATTCAAAAGAAGTTCGCAACACCGCCTTATCCTGATGAAAAATCAGAAAAGGAGACTCACAAGAAAGAGCAGATAGTTCAGAGACTCTTCTGGCAGAAGAGATCGCCAAAAGGAACAAAACTTTCCAAGAAAGTAATTTAATGTCCAAAGAATGCATAGGTTCAAACGGAGGAGCTTGAAGAGCCCCCAGAACCAAATTCAAACTCCAAGGAGGAGAAATTGACTTAATGACAGGTTTTATACGAACCAAAGCTTGTACAAAACAATGAATATCAGGAAGATTAGCAATCTTTCTGTGAAAAAGAACAGAAAGAGCAGAGATTTGTCCTTTCAAAGAACTTGCGGATAAACCTTTATCTAAACCATCCTGAAGAAACTGTTAAATTCTCGGAAATCTAAAAGAATGCCAAGAAAAATGATGAGAAAGACACCAAGAAATATAAGTCTTCCAGACTCTATAATATATCTCTCTGGATACAGATTTACGAGCCTGTAACATAGTATTAATCACAGAGTCAGAGAAACCTCTTTGACCAAGAATCAAGCGTTCAATCTCCATACCTTTAAATTTAAGGATTTGAGATCCTGATGGAAAAAAGGACCTTGCGACAGAAGGTCTGGTCGTAGCGGAAGAGTCCACGGATGGCAAGAGGCCATCCGGACAAGATCCGCATACCAAAACCTGTGAGGCCATGCCGGAGCTACCAGCAGAACAAACGAGCATTCCTTCAGAATCTTGGAGATTACTCTTGGAAGAAGAACTAGAGGCGGAAAGATATAGGCAGGATGATACTTCCAAGGAAGTAATAATGCATCCACTGCTTCCGCCTGAGGATCCCGGGATCTGGACAGATACCTGGGAAGTTTCTTGTTTAGATGAGACGCCATCAGATCTATCTCTGGAAGCTCCCACATTTGAACAATTTGAAGAAATACCTCTGGGTGAAGAGACCATTCGCCCGGATGCAACGTTTGGCGACTGAGATAATCCGCTTCCCAATTGTCTATACCTGGGATATGAACCACAGAGATTAGACAGGAGCTGGATTCCGCCCAAACCAAAATTCGAGATACTTCTTTCATAGCCAGAGGACTGTGAGTCCCTCCTTGATGATTGATGTATGCCACAGTTGTGACATTGTCTGTCTGAAAACAAATGAACGATTCTCTCTTTAGAAGAGGCCAAGACTGAAGAGCTCTGAAAATTGCACGGAGTTCCAAAATATTGATCGGTAATCTCACCTCCTGAGATTCCCAAACTCCTTGTGCCGTCAGAGATCCCCACACAGCTCCCCAACCTGTGAGACTTGCATCTGTTGAAATTACAGTCCAGGTCGGAAGCACAAAAGAAGCCCCCTGAATTAAACGATGGTGATCTGTCCACCACGTTAGAGAGTGTCGTACAATCGGTTTTAAAGATATTAATTGAGATATCTTTGTGTAATCCTTGCACCATAGATTCAGCATACAGAGCTGAAGAGGTCGCATGTGAAAACGAGCAAAGGGGATCGCGTCCGATGCAGCAGTCATAAGACCTAGAATTTCCATGCATAAGGCTACCGAAGGGAATGATTGTGACTGAAGGTTTCGACAAGCTGAAATCAATTTTAGACGTCTTTTGTCTGTTAAAGACAGAGTCATGGACACTGAATCTATCTGGAAACCCAGAAAGGTTACCCTTGTCTGAGGAATTAATGAACTTTTTGGTGAATTGATCCTCCAACCATGATCTTGAAGAAACAACACAAGTCGATTCGTATGAGATTCTGCTAAATGTAAAGACTGAGCAAGTACCAAGATATCGTCCAAATAAGGAAATACCACAATACCCTGTTCTCTGATTACAGACAGAAGGGCACCGAGAACCTTTGTAAAAATTCTTGGAGCTGTAGCTAGGCCAAACGGCAGAGCCACAAACTGGTAATGCTTGTCCAGAAAAGAGAATCTCAGGAACTGATAATGATCTGGATGAATCGGAATATGCAGATATGCATCCTGTAAATCTATTGTGGACATATAATGCCCTTGCTGAACAAAAGGCAAGATAGTCCTTACAGTTACCATTTTGAACGTTGGTATCCTTACATAATGATTCAATATTTTTAGATCCAGAACTGGTCTGAAGGAATTCTCCTTCTTTGGTACAATGAAGAGATTTGAATAAAACCCCATCCCCTGTTCCAGAACTGGAACTGACATAATTACTCCAGCCAACTCTAGATCTGAAACACAATTCAGAAATGCTTGAGCTTTCACTGGATTTACTGGGACACGGGAAAGAAAAAATCTCTTTGCAGGAGGTCTCATCTTGAAACCAATTCTGTACCCTTCTGAAACAATGTTCTGAATCCAAAGATTGTGAACAGAATTGATCCAAATTTCTTTGAAAAAACGTAACCTGCCCCCTACCAGCTGAGCTGGAATGAGGGCCGCACCTTCATGTGGACTTAGAAGCTGGCTTTGCCTTTCTAGAAGGCTTGGATTTATTCCAGACTGGAGATGGTTTCCAAACTGAAACTGCTCCTGAGGATGAAGGATCAGGCTTTTGTTCTTTGTTAAAACGAAAGGAACGATTATTAGCCCTGTTTTTACCCTTAGATTTTCTATCCTGTGGTAAAAAAGTTCCTTTCCCACCAGTAACAGTTGAGATAATAGAATCCAACTGAGAACAAAATAATTTGTTACCCTGGAAAGAAATGGAAAATAGAGTTGATTTAGAAGCCATATCAGCATTCCAAGTTTTAAGCCATAAAGCTCTTCTAGCTAAAATAGCTAGAGACATAAACCTGACATCAACTCTGATAATATCAAAAATGGCATCACAGATAAAATTATTAGCATGTTGAAGAAGAATAATAATATTATGAGAATCATGATCTGTTACTTGTTGCGCTAAAGTTTCCAACCAAAAAGTTGAAGCTGCAGCAACATCAGCCAATGATATAGCAGGTCTAAGAAGATTACCTGAACACAGATAAGCTTTTCTTAGAAAGGATTCAATTTTCCTATCTAAAGGATCCTTAAACGAAGTACCATCTGACGTAGGAATAGTAGTACGTTTAGCAAGGGTAGAAATAGCCCCATCAACCTTAGGGATCTTGTCCCAAAATTCTAATCTATCAGACGGCACAGGATATAATTGCTTAAAAACGTTTAGAAGGAGTAAATGAATTACCCAATTTATCCCATTCTCTGGAAATTACTTCAGAAATAGCATTAGGAACAGGAAAAACTTCTGGAATAACCACAGGAGATTTAAAGACCTTATCTAAACGTTTAGAATTAGTATCAAGAGGACCAGAATCCTCTATTTCTAAAGCAATTAGTACTTCTTTAAGTAAAGAACGAATAAATTCCATTTTAAATAAATATGAAGATTTATCAGCATCAATCTCTGAGACAGAATCCTCTGAACCAGAAGAGTCATCAGAATCAGAATGATGATGTTCATTTAAAAATTCATCTGTAGAGAGAGAAGTTTTAAAAGATTTTTTATGTTTACTAGAAGGAGAAATAACAGACATAGCCTTCTTGATGGATTCAGAAACAAAATCTCTTATGTTATCAGGAACATTCTGCACCTTAGATGTTGAAGGAACTGCAACAGGCAATGATACATTACTAAAGGAAATATTATCTGCCTTAACAAGTTTGTCATGACAATTAATACAAACAACAGCCGGAGGAATAGCTACCAAAAGTTTACAGCAGATACACTTAGCTTTGGTAGTTCCAGCACTAGACAGCGATTTTCCTGAAGTATCTTCTGACTCGGATGCAACGTGAGACATCTTGCAATATGTAAGAGAAAAAAACAACATATAAAGCAAAATTGATCAAATTCCTTAAATGACAGTTTCAGGAATGGGAAAAAATGCCAATAAACAAGCTTCTAGCAACCAGAAGCAAAGAAAAAATGAGACTGAAATAATGTGGAGACAAAAGCGACGCCCATATTTTTTAGCGCCAAATAAGACGCCCACATTATTTGGCGCCTAAATGCTTTTTTTGGCGCCAAAAATGACGTCACATCCGGAACGCCGACATTTTTGGCGCAAAAAGACGTCAAAAAATGACGCAACTTCCGGCGACACGTATGACGCCGGAAAAGATTTTTTGCGCCAAAAAAGTCCGCGCCAAGAATGACGCAATAAAATGAAGCATTTTCAGCCCCCGCGAGCCTAACAGCCCACAGGGAAAAAGTCAAATTTTAAGGTAAGAAAAAATTTATTTATTCATATGCATTATCCCAAATATGAAACTGACTGTCTGAAAATAAGGAATGTTGAACATCCTGAGTCAAGGCAAATAAATGTTTGAATACATATATTTAGAACTTTATAAACAAAGTGCCCAACCATAGCTTAGAGTGTCACAGAAAATAAGATTTACTTACCCCAGGACACTCATCTACATGTTTGTAGAAAGCCAAACCAGTACTGAAACGAAAATCAGCAGAGGTAATGGTATATAAATAAGAGTATATCGTCGATCTGAAAAGGGAGGTAAGAGATGAATCTCTACGACCGATAACAGAGAACCTATGAAATAGACCCCGTAGAAGGAGATCACTGTATTCAAAATAGGCAATACTCTCCTCACATCCCTCTGACATTCACTGCACGCTGAGAGGAAAACCGGGCTCCAACTTGCTGCGGAGCGCATATCAACGTAGAATCTAGCACAAACTTACTTCACCACCTCCATAGGAGGCAAAGTTTGTAAAACTGAATTGTGGGTGTGGTGAGGGGTGTATTTATAGGCATTTTGAGGTTTGGGAAACTTTGCCCCTCCTGGTAGGAATGTATATCCCATACGTCACTAGCTCATGGACTCTTGCTAATTACATGAAAGAAATATATATATATATATATATATATATATATATATATATATATATTATATATATTTTTTTATATTTAAATATTAGATTACTGGGAGTTAGCTGCTGATTGGCATTTGCACATATCTGTCAGGGTTACTCACCCTTCCTTGTTTCTTGGAGTCCAGGCATGTTTCTGGCTTCTCTTGCATTGTTTTTGACACTGTGTGTTCCTCCCACAAGCCCTCTTATGGGCAGGCATATGAACATCATCACTCTGCTACTACTGGCAACTTCCTGTCTCACAGTGATGATGTAATGCCTGTTAACTATATAGCCAATCCCCTGTCCACTCTGTTGCACACCTTGTGTGAGTCCAGACACTTCTATTTTTGTTCTCATTCTCTGTGTTAACCCTGTCTTTGGCTGACTGATTTTCTGGTTCCTGACTCCAGCTATTGTTCCTGCTCTCTGTGTTCCCTGACCCGGCTCAGCAGAATACCTAACTTACTTTGGCATCTGACCCCTGGCTTAGTACTGACTATGTTCTAGATTTTTTTATTGTTAATTTCATATAACTCCATTTATTTTTAACCCTGCACTTTCCATTTCCATCTGGTTTGTTGGTTCCCTGACATTATGCCTCTTGCCACTGGTTCACTCATTGCGGCCTGTTTATCAAATGTCTGTCTGACCTGATCCGACAGTGCGGATCAGGTCCGACAGACATTGCTGAATGCGGAGAGCATTGCTGGTGCAACGCCGCCCCCTGCAGACTCGCGGCCGCTAGCAGGGGGTGTCAATCAGCCCGATCGTACTCGATCGGGTTAAATTGTGGCGATCTCTGTTCGCCTGCTCAGAGCAGGCGGACAGGGTAATGGAGCTGCTGCTGCATAACTTGCGTTTCTGGCGAGTCTTCAGACTCGCCAGAAACACGGGTCCTCAAGCTCCGTTCGGAGCTTGATAAATGGGCCTCATTGTGTTCAGCTACATCCCAGTAGTGCAATGCTGTTCTTTCAACAAATGATACAAAGATAATGTAGAGGATTTGATAATAGAAGTAAATTGAAAGTTTAAAATTGTATGCAAAAAAATAAATAAATCTGGTTTAATTTTCCTTTACTATAAAGGAGACATTTAAAGACACGTGACACTCATAAAAAACCTTTTATACTTCCTGTTACTTTCAATTCATATTAAAAACGTTCATGATTCAGATAGAGTATACAATTTTAAACAACTTTCTAAATTACTTATATTATCAATTTTGTTAAGTTCCCTTGGTATTCATTGTTAAAAGAATAACTATAGGTGAGCTTAGGAGCGTGCACATGTCCTTAGCCATCAAGCAGAAGGGTTTTCAATATTATGAATAGTTGCAAACTCTGCTGCCGTTGAGTGTCTATAGCATTCTACGGTAGCAGTGTTTGTAACTATGTATAATATTGCTATAAATATTGTTGCAAACACTGCTGCCAGATGGCTAAAGGACACGTGCACACTCCTGAGCTCAGCTCACCTAGAGTTACTGTTAGTTTAATTTGCTTCCATTATTAAAATGTGCACAGTAATTTTTATGCACACTTTCTGAGACACCAGCTCCTAATGAGCATATTCAAGAGTTCACAGTAAATATGTATATGCATTTTGTGATTGGCTGATATCTGTAACATGATACAAGGTGAGGGGAAATGGAAGTCACTTTAAAATCTGTGTTCTGCATTTGTCGATTATGCAATTCTACAGTTTTTACTGGTCCTTTAAGTTTCTGCATATACATTGAGAGTATGGGATTGCATCACTACTTACCTTCTCCTCTTTATCAACACAGACTAGTTTCATGACACACTTGGTTTTCCTCCTGGTTACTGCGTGATACATTGGTGAAAAAGAGGTTGTGTAAACTTTAACATTCTCCCTGCCCTTCAAGGTCACTGCTTCTTCTGTGAATAAAGACAAAAGGCAGGAAAATGTATTTAAAAAATGAATTTTGTCTACCAACTCTTCATATTAAAGGGACATTAAACTCTGTGAGATTGTTACTGTATCAGCTCATTAAAAACTTTTCATAACTGGCCTCAGCAGGAGAGATAAGATAAGGAGAACAGGGTTTTATATCTAGTAAAATTATGGTGCCCATTTAAGATATCTTTCTCATCTGTATTTCCAGAGTGTCTAGGACAATGTTACACATTATTACAGTGTATATTATAATATGTAGCCAGGTATTTGGATATTATAAAATACTGACACTTTAAATATGGAGACAAAATACATACAGGGATAGAAAAGCAAAATGGCAGATAGTTAAAGTGATGGCAAATTATACTATTAAAGGGCCATAATACCCAAATGTTTAAACACTTGAAAGTGATGCAGCATAGCTGTAAAAAGCTGACTAGAAAATATCTCCTGAACATCTCTATGTAAAAAAGAAAGATATTTTACCTCAAAAGTTTCTCAGTAGCCACCTCCCATTGTAAATGATTTCTAAGCAGCAAATCAGTATGTCTGTCCTGGGACAGCTTAGGGGATGAGCATTGTGCACTCTCATATTATTTCCCTATTCAGCTTACTATGAAATCTCATGAGAATTAAGTCAAATCTCATGAGATCACAGTAAAAGAGTGCATGACCTCAGCACTGCTGATGCTGATTGGCTGCTGTTCATTTCTTAATTTTATTTTTACCTGCAGCTGGGAGCAGCTGAGTATAACTTTTTACACAAAACTTACTCTGCTGAGCTGAGGAGATAGTGAGGTAAAATATCTTCCTTTTTTACATAGAGATGCTCAGGTGATGTTTTCCTGTCAGCTTTTTACAGTTATACTGCATCAGTTTCAAGTGATTTAGCATATGAGTATTATGTCCCTTTAATGAAAGATATGATTCCACTCATCATTATATCCTAAATCAAACTGCATTATTATATTTTGTTTAAAATACATTTTTTTGAGCTGTCAATCATGATCCGCACGTCGGCCCCCTGATCTGATGCTTTATTTAATGTAGTGATGTGTAGAGCGGCCCCACCCACTGTATTATCCAAAGCACGATAACAAAACATAAAGAACTTTGATAAAACAAATGCAATTAGTAAGAAGAATGACATAAATGGAATGTAAACAACACTATTTATTACACTAACAGAAATAATAAAAAACAATTTTAGCATTATTTAAAGGGATAGGAAAGTCAAAATTAAACTTGCTTGATTCAGATAAAACATGTAATTTTAATACACTTTCAAATTCACTTCTATTTTCAAATGTGCTTCGTTCTCTTGGTATCCCTTGTTGAAAAATAAAAACGCTCATATCCCACTAGTGGGAAGAAGCTACTGATTTGTGCTTGCACACATTAGTCTCTTGTGATTGGCTAACATACGGCTAGATTTAGAGTTTTGTCGGTAACGACCCGCGTAGCTAAAGCTGGCTTTTTTTCCCCTGCACCTTTTAAATTCCGCTGGTATTTAGAGTTCACAGAAGGGCTGCGTTAGGCTCCAAAAAGGGAGCGTACAGGCATATTTACCGCCACTGCAACTCTCAATACCAGCGGTGCTTACGGACGCGGCCAGCTTCAAAAACGTGCTCGTGCACGATTCCCCCATAGGAAACAATGGGGCAGTTTGAGCTGAAAAAAAAACCTAACACCTGCAAAAAAGCAGTGTTCAGCTCCTAACGCAGCCCCATTGTTTCCTATGGGGAAACAGTTTCTAAGTCTGCACCTAACACCCTAACATGTGTAAACAACCCTAACCTTACACTTATTAACCCCTAATCTGCCGCCCCCGCTATCGCTGACCCCTGCATTACACTTTTAACCCCTAATTTGCCACTCCGTACATCGCCGCAACCTACATTATATCTATGTACCCCTAATCTGCTGCCCCTAACACCGCCGACCTCTATATTATATTTATTAACCCCTAATCTGCCCCCCACAACGTCGCCGCCGCCTACCTACAATAATTAACCCCTAATCTGCCGACCGGACCTCACCGCTACTATAATAAATGTATTAACCCCTAATCCGCCTCCCTCCCGCCTCACTAACCCTATAATAAATAGTATTAACCCCTAATCTGCCCTCCCTAACATCACCGACACCTAACTTCAACTATTAACCCCTAATCTGCCGACCGGACTTCACCGCTACTCTATTAAATTTATTAACCCCTAAAGCTAAGTCTAACCCTAACACTATCACCCCCCTAAGTTAAATATAATTTTTATCTAACGAAATAAATTAACTCTTATTAAATAAATTATTCCTATATAAAGCTAAATACTTACCTGTAAAATAAACCCTAATATAGCTACAATATAAAGAATAATTATATTGTAGCTATTTTAGGATTAATATTTATTTTACAGGCAACTTTGTAATTATTTTAACCAGGTACAATAGCTATTAAATAGTTAATAACTATTTAATAGCTACCTAGTTAAAATAATTACAAAATTACCTGTAAAATAAATCCTAACCTAAGTTACAATTAAACCTAACACTACATTATCAATAAATAAATTAAATAAAATACCTACAATTATCTACAATTAAATAAACTAACTAAAGTACAAAAAATAAAAAAAGAACTAAGTTACAAAAAATAAAAAAATAATTTACAAACATTAGAAATATATTACAACAATTTTAAGCTAATTACACCTACTCTAAGCCCCCTAATAAAATAACAAAGCCCCCCAAAATAAAAAAATGCCCTACCCAATTCTAAAATAAAAATAGAAAAGCTATTTTACCTTACCAGCCCTTAAAAGGGCCTTTTGCGGGGCATGCCCCAAAGAAAACAGCTCTTTTGCCTGTAAAAAAACATACAATACCCCCCCCAACATTACAACCCACCACCCACATACCCCTAATCTAACCCAAACCCCCCTTAAATAAACCTAACACTAAGCCCCTGAAGATCATCCTACCTTATCTTCACCACGCCGGGTATCACCGATCGGTCCAAGCTCCGAAGTCTTCATCCAAGCCCAAGCGGGGGCTGAAGACGTCCATCATCGGGCTGAAGTCTTGATCCAAGCGGCGGCTGAAGAGGTCCATCATCGGGCAGAAGTCTTCATCCTATGCGGGCAGGGCAGAAGAGGAGATCCGGACCGGTAGACATCTTCATCCAAGCGGCATCTTCTATCTTCTTACATCCGACGACGAGCGGCTCCATCTTCAAGACCTCCAGCGCGGATCCATCCTCTTCTTCCGACGTCCTAACACAGAATGAAGGTTCCTTTAAGGGACGTCATCCAAGATGGCGTCCCTCGAATTCCGATTGGCTGATAGGATTCTATCAGCCAATCGGAATTAAGGTAGGAAAATTCTGATTGGCTGATGGAATCAGCCAATCAGATTCAAGTTCAGTCCGATTGGCTCATCCAATCAGCCAATCGGACTGAACTTGAATCTGATTGCCTGATTCCAATCGGAATTCGAGGGACGCCATCTTGGATGACGTCCCTTAAAGGAACCTTCATTCTGTGTTAGGACGTCGGAAGAAGAGGATGGATCCGCGCCGGAGGTCTTGAAGATGGAGCCGCTCGTCGTCGGATGGAAGAAGATAGAAGATGCCGCTTGGATGAAGATGTCTACCGGTCCGGATCTCCTCTTCTGCCCGCATAGGATGAAGACTTCTGCCCGATGATGGACCTCTTCAGCCGCCGCTTGGATCAAGACTTCAGCCCGATGATGGACGTCTTCAGCCCCCGCTTGGGCTTGGATGAAGACTTCAGAGCCTGGACCGATCGGTGATACCCGGCGTGGTGAAGATAAGGTAGGATGATCTTCAGGGGCTTAGTGTTAGGTTTATTTAAGGGGGGTTTTGGTTAGATTAGGGGTATGTGGGTGGTGGGTTGTAATGTTGGGGGGGGGGGTATTGTATGTTTTTTTTTTTACAGGCAAAAGAGCTGTTTTCTTTGGGGCATGCCCCGCAAAAGGCCCTTTTAAGGGCTGGTAAGGTAAAAGAGCTTTTCTATTTTTATTTTAGAATAGGGGTAGGGCATTTTTTTATTTTGGGGGGCTTTGTTATTTTATTAGGGGGCTTAGAGTAGGTGTAATTAGCTTAAAATTGTTGTAATATTTTTATAATGTTTGTAAATTATTTTTTTATTTTTTGTAACTTAGTTCTTTTTTTATTTTTTGTACTTTAGTTAGTGTATTTATTTGTATGTAATTAATTTATTGATAGTGTAGTGTTAGGTTTAATTGTAACTTAGGTTAGGATTTATTTTACAGGTAATTTTGTAATTATTTTAACTAGGTAGCTATTAAATAGTTATTAACTATTTAATAGCTATTGTACCTGGTTAAAATAATTACAAAGTTGCCTGTAAAATAAATATTAATCCTAAAATAGCTACAATATAATTATTATTTATATTGTAGCTATATTAGGGTTTATTTTACAGGTAAGTATGTAGCTTTAAATAGGATTAATTAATTTAATAAGAGTTAATTTATTTTGTTAGATAAAAATTATATTTAACTTAGAGGGGTGTTAGTGTTAGGGTTAGACTTAGCTTTAGGGGTTAATAAATTTAATAGAGTAGCGGCGAGGTCCGGTCGGCAGATTAGGGGTTAATACTTGAAGTTAGGTGTCGGTGATGTTAGGGAGGGCAGATTAGGGGTTAATACTATTTATTATAGGGTTATTGAGGCGGGAGTGAGGCGGATTAGGGATTAATAACTTTATTATAGTAGCGGTGAGGTCCGGTCGGAAGATTAGGGGTTAATTATTGTAGGTAGGTGGCGGCGACGTTGTGGGGGGCAGATTAGGGGTTAATAAATATAATATAGGGGTCGGCGGTGTTAGGGGCAGCAGATTAGGGGTACATAGGGATAATGTAGGTTGCGGCGGTGTGCGGTCGGCAGATTAGGGGTTAAAAAAAATGTAATAGAGTGGCGGCGATGTGGGGGGACCTCGGTTTAGGGGTGCATAGGTAGTTTATGGGTGTTAGTGTACTTTAGAGCACAGTAGTTAAGAGCTTTATGAACCAGCGTTAGCCCAGAAAGCTCTTAACTCCTGGCTTTTTTCTGCGGCTGGAGTTTTGTTGTTAGATTTCTAAGGCTCACTTCAGCCAAGACTCTAAATACCAGCGTTAGAAAGATCCCATTGAAAAGATAGGATACGCAATTGGCGTAAGGGGATCTGCGGTTTGGAAAAGTCGCGGCTGGAAAGTGAGCGTTAGACCCTTACCTACAAGACTCTAAATACCGGCGGTAGCCCAAAACCAGCGTTAGGAGCCTCTAACGCTGGTTTTGACGGCTAACGCAGAACTCTAAATCTAGGCGTATATGTGTTCATCTAGCTGCCAGTAGGGCAATGCTATTCCTTTAGCAAAGGATAACAAGAGAATGTAGCAACTTTGATAATAGAAGTAAGTTGAAAAGTTGTTGAAAATTGTATGTTCTATCCAAATCATGAAAGAAATTTTTGAGGTTTCCTGTCCCTTTAAGCCCTATATTTCTAAAAATAAAAAACTTGTAAGTCGAAGTTTACCATCACTTTAACTCTTTAGTGGCATGAAACAGATATGGTTTATTTTGATTTATACCTTCCGTAAGTCCAACCGTTCCTATGGGTGGATGACTAAACACCACTGTTGGAATATTGTTGTAGTCCAATTTGGAATCCTCTTGTCCTTCAAATAATCGTTGGGACAGTCTCCTACCGGCTGCTATGGCGACTGCAGAGAAGCAAAACATGCCATAAAATACCAAGTACAAATAGTATTTCTTGGCAAATATGTTGCCTACCAATTATTTTACCTATTAAGTAGGATATATGTCCTCTATTACTGAACTGATATTTTTGTTGAAGGGTCATTCATGTCCTTGATACTAAAAGGATAGTATCTAATATTGCTGTGTAAGAGGTAGAATTGTGTAAGTGCTTAGAAAATGTGTTAGTTTTAGGGGGAAATGCTGAAGGGGACTTACAAACAACATTTTCACCCAAAAATATTAATAATACATAAATATTGAGCCATAATGTAATTGGTTGTAATAAAATGTAAATACCTGGTGTCAAAAGTGCTCTTCCGCATACATCTCCTACAGCGTAAATTCCCTTTCTGCTGGTGTTCTGGAATTCATCCACCACAATGTGACCTTTATCATCTAACTCCAGACCCTATAATTAAGATTTAGCCTAAAAATTATACTTAAAATCAGACAATAACATTAAGGATAAAAAATGTTACTGTTAAAGAAAAACCTTGCAGTTCTGACATTTCGAGTGTTCAGAGTTAAAGGGACATGGAACGCATTTTTTATTCTTTCATGATTTGGATAATACAAACAATTTAAAACAATCCAATTTACTTCTATTATCAAATTGGCTTTATTATTTTAGTATTCTTTTTTCGAAGGATCAGCATTGCACTACTGTAAGGTAGTTTAACAAGTCAGGTGAGCCAATGCCAAAGAGACATATATGTACAGCCACCAATTGGCAGCAAGCTTTCATTAGTGCAGTGCTGCCCCTGAGTTAGGTATGATTTTCAACAAAGGATACAAAGAGAATGAAGCAAATTAGTAACAGGAGTAAATTAGTAAGTTGTTTAAAATTGTATGTTTTATCTGAATCATGAAAGAGCACTTAAGATAATAAAAGCACATTGGATAGTTGTTTAAAATTGCATGCTGTATCTGAAGCATTCAAATCATTTTGACTTTACTCTCCTTTTAAGGTTTTTTTTTTTTTTTTTTTTAAATTGCATAGAATACAACATGAGAAGCATTAATTTTGTTACAAATACTGCAAATACTCTTGTCATGTGAGGTCAATTACAACTGGACATTAAAAAGACTGTCCATTAGAAAATTGCAGTCTATGCTCATTTTTGTTGGTGACAAATATTTAGTTTTTTTTCCCCAATAAAAATGGTTCAACTTAAAGTAATACAGCAATATTAGGTTTTGTAAATACATTTCCCATGATGTTGAGCCAGCATTTCAGCTGGCTGAGCATCATGGGAAATGTAGTTCCAAAACCTCTGGAGGGCCACAATTTGTGACCCCTATATAGACAACCTTTCACTGTTTTCTAAATTTCAGTTTTTAAAAAAACTGCAATACTATAATTTATGTGATTGAAATTCATACTACAAGGGCTTCTGAAATCCCTCCAAGATAGTTGCCACCTTTCTTGGAAAAAAATTGGCGGCCATGCTCATTAACATCAATTTACTTACATAATTATACAGCATAAAATTAAATCTGCTAGGAGGCAACCCTACGCTAAGATACAAACCTGTTTTAGTAAATGAAAGTTAAGGAAATATACTTTTAAAATGCTGCATTCAATTTCAGTTGTGGCATTTGGAATGTCAAAAAACTACATCCAGCTAGATCCATACTGCATATCTGCATGTTTGGAAATGTACTAATAATAAGTTTTGTACATGCAAAAGATAGTAATAAAACAAGCTTATTCACACTATATAATATGCTGCACCTTTGGCTTCTCCATTTAAAGGGATATTAAACCCAATTTTTTTTCTTTCATGATTCATATAGAGCATGTAATTGTATACAACTTTCTAATTTACCCCTATTATAATTTTTTTCTTTGTTCTTTTGGTATCTTTATTTGAAAAAGCAGGAATGTAAGCTTAGGAGCCAGCCCATTTTTGGTTCAGACCCTGGGTAGAGCTTTCTGATTGGTGGCTACATTTGTTGGACTATTTGCCACCAGTGTAAACAATAAAAGCATACTCATTAAAATAAAAATGAACTTTTTAGGTTGAAGGACCTCTAAACACAGTAGAATACTATAATCAATAAATGCACAATAAACAGACAATGTAAAATCGCATAGTTTGTCATAAAAAATCTACTACCCATGTGAAATTCAAAGTTAATTTAATTTTTCTTCTCACTGCATCATGTGACAGCCATCAGCCAATCAGAAAATGCATATACGTATAATTTATTAATCTTGCACATGCTCAGTAGGAGCTGTTGCCTCAGAAAGTATGCATATAAAATGATTGGGCATATTTAGATCATGGATGTGAATGTGAACTGGAAAGTTATTTAAAATTGTGTGCTATATCTGAACCATAAAAGTTTAATTTTGACTGTAGTGGTCCTTTTACTCTTAAATGCAGCACTTATGATCCCTTAACACCAATCTCTGTAGAAACAATTAGCTGATAAACCAGTGTATATCATGAACAACTTTATAAAGCTAAAGACATTGGTGGTTATGTACACATATGTGTCTTGTCATTGGCTCACCAGAGTATTCAGCTAACTCCATGTCGTGCATTGCTGCCCTAGTGCAGACTTCAACTTTGTTTTCTAGACAAGCAATAGTGCAATAATAGAATGCTCCATCACAATATGTACAGGTGACCCTCGGTTTACGCTGGTTAAATTTGCGCCGTTTCAGAATAACAACCTTTTTTTTCAGTCATGTGACTGCTATTGAAAAGCTTTGGAAAGCAGTGCACCAATTAAAATAGCCACTAGGTGGAGCTGTCCGCTTGTTTTGCAGCAAAGTTATGCAACTTAACAGACTGAAATTGATCTATGTACACAGAGCAGACATTAGATATCGAGCAACAAGATTTAGCAACCACTTCCCTATTATCTTCCTGTCCAGCAGCTTGAGGTGAGGGTGCCTAACTGCCTATTAATCACTGCAGATCGAAATGCATAGAATAGGTGCAGACCCAATATTATCTAACATGCTAACAATGCAGAGAACTGATTGCTGAAAAATGCAAGTAAAAAACGTTTTTGTTCATTAAACTTAGTTTGATGACGATGCAGTCTGTTGTGTGATTATTTAATTAGGTGCTGTTAGCAAATGTTTTTGTTCATTAAACTTAGTTTGATGATGATACAATCTATATTATTAGGTTTATAATGCTGTTTAGCATTTAAAGTCTTCATTTCAAAGCTTTAAAAATAATGTATTAGGTGTTACTTATGACAATTTTGAGAGGGGCCTGGAACCTAACTCCCTCACTTCCCATTGACTTACATTATAAACTGGGGTTCAATTTACAACGGTTTCGATTTACAACCATTCCTCCTGGAACCTAACCCCGGTGTAAACTGAGGGCTACCTGTACCTATAAATAAAATAGACAAATGAAGAAACGTGTCATCTGTGCCAACAAATATTGATACATGATATAACAAGTCTTCTCACCAGTTTGTCCAGGTTTAGACCCTCCGTGTTGGGGTCTCTTCCAATGGCCCATAGCAAGCAGTCAACATCCTGGATGGTCCTCACAGTTGGTTTGCGACCAGGCACTGTGCACTGCACTTTAATTTCTAGACCGCTAGAGGTTTTTTCAACTGACTTCACCTAAAAGCAACCACATAGAAATTGTCATGGAGTATTCTCATGTGCATTTTATCTCCTACTACTTCAATCCAAGTATACTTGTGCATCGTTGCTCACAGTTTGATGAGGTGTGAATCATCATGGATGTTGCCATTTTACCTTTCTATAAAATGCAACATTCTACACAGTAATTGGTTAGGCCAGAGCACATATTTATTTACATCCTTCCCTAATTGGCCACAGCAAAGGAGTCTAGTAACATGGATTTCAAAAAGGCGTATCTTTGATCTGATTTGAAAAACCCTGTAAATTGTGGTTACAAAAGAACGTTAAATTATTTTTAATATTATTTTATAAGTCAGTGCTTAATTTATGCTATACGTGTAATGTCCTCATAAGGATAACTGTATGTGTAGTGGGCATTAAATTTTAGTAAAAAATAAATATGTCCTGATATTAAGGCTAGACAATATTTTATTAAAGGGACACTGAACCCAAATTTTTTCTTTTGTAATTCATAAATAGCATGCAATTTTAAGCAACTTTCTAATTTACTCCTATTATCAATTTTTCTTCGTTCTCTTGCTATCATTATTTGAAAAAGAAGGCATTTAAGCTTTTTTTGGTTTTAGTACTCTGGACAGCACTTTTTTATTGGTGGCTGAATTTATCCACCAATCAGCAAGGACAACCCAGGTTGTTCACCAAAAATGGGCCGGCATCTAAACCTACATTCTTGCATTTCAAATAAAGATACCAAGAGAATGAAGAAAATTTGATAATAGGAGTAACTTCGAAATTTGCTAAAAATTTCATGCTCAATCTGAATCGCGAAATAAATTTTTTGGGTACAGTGTCCCTTTAATAGAGAGGCTAATATGAACATAGAAAATTTCCACTGTAATTATATATATATATATATATATATATATATATATACATACACACACACACATTTATTTTTTTTATATGAGTGCACTTTACAACTGCCCATTAAATCTATAGTGTGTTCTATATATGTACAATGCCTTGCAAAAGTATTCACCCCCCTTGGCATTTTTCGTGTTTTGTTGCCTCACAACCTGGAATTAACATGGATTGTTTGAGGATTTGCATCATTTAATTAACAGAACATGCCCACAACTTTGAAGATGTTTTTTTTTATTTATTTTATTGTGAAGCAAACAACAAATAGGACAAAATAACAGAAAATGTCAATGTGCATAACTATTCACCCCCCTAAAGTCAATACTTTGTAGAGCCACCTTTTGTGGCAATCACACCTCCAAGTCGCTTTGGATAAGTCTCTATGAGATTGCCACATCTTTCCACTGGGATTTTTGCCCATTCCTCCTTGCAAAACTGCTCCAGCTCCTTTAAGTTGGATGGTTTGCGCTTGTGAACAGCAATCTTTAAGTCTGGCCACAGATTTTCTATTGGATTGAGGTCTGGGCTTTGACTAGGCCATTCCAACACATTTACATGTTTCCCCTTAAACCACTCAAGTGTTGCTTTAGCAGTGTGTTTGGGGTCATTGTCCTGCTGGAAGGTGAACCTCCGTCCTAGCCTCAAATCATGCACAGAGTGGTACAGGTTTTGCTTAAGAATATCCCTGTATTTAGCACCATCCATCTTTCCCTCAACTCTGACCAGTTTCCCAGTCCCGGCTGCTGAAAAACATCCCCACAGCATGATACTGCCACCACCATGTTTCACTGTGGGGATGGTGTTCTTTGGGTGATTTGATGTGTTGGGTTTGCACCAGACACAGCGTTTTTTTTGATGGCCGAAAAGTTCAATTTTAGTCTCATCAGACCAGAGCACCTTCCTCCATACATTTTGGGAGTCTCCCACATGCCTTTTCGCAAACTCAAAACGTGCCATTTTGTTTTTTGCTGAAAGTAATGGCTTTCTTCTGGCCACTCTGCCATAAAGCCCAACTCTATGGAGCGTACGGCTTATTGTAGTCCTATGTACAGATACTCCAGTCTCTGCTGTGGAACTCTGCAGCTCCTCCAGGGTTACCCTAGGTCTCTGTGCTGCCTCTCTGATTAATGCCCTACTTGCCCGGTCCGTGATTTTTGGTGGACGGCCGTCTCTTGGCTGGTTTGCTGTTGTGCCATGTTCTTTCCATTTGGTTACGATAGATTTGATGGTGCTCCTGGGGATCATCAAAGATTTGGATATTTTTTTATAACCTTACCCTGACTTGTACTTCTCAACAACTTTGTCCCTTATTTGTTTGTTGAGTTCCTTGGTCTTCATGGCAGTCTTTGGTAAGTGATGCCTCTTGCTTAGGTGTTGCACCCTCTGGGGCCTTTCAAAAAAGGTTTGTATATGTAATGACAGATCATGTGACACTTAGATTGCACACAGGTGGACATCATTTCACTAATTATGTGACTTCTGAAGGTAATTGGTTGCACCAGAGCTTTTTATGGGCTTCATAACAAAGGGGTTTCTATCTTTGGGACAATGAATAGATTTGAATAAAACCCCAGACCTGGTTCCTGAAACGGAACTGGCATGATTACCCCTGATAACTCCAGGTCTGAAACACACTTCAGGAAAGCCTGAGCCTTTACTGGATTTGCTGGGATGCGTGAGAGAAAAAAATCTTCTCACAGGATGTCTTACTCTGAATCCTATTCGGTACCCCTGAGAAACAATACTCAGAATCCATTGATTTTGGACAGAATTTATCCAAACATCCTTTAAAAATCTTAATCTGCCCCCTACCAGCTGAGCTGGAATGAGGGCCGCACCTTCATGTGGACATATGCACATGCCAATTTTCTGTTTTCTATTTCTAAAAAATAGTTTTATGTATATATTTTTCTCATTTCACTTCACCAACTTAGACTATTGTGTTCTGATCCATCACATAAAATTCAGCTTAATAAAACATTGAACTTAAGGCTGTAATGTAACAAAATAGGTAAAAAGTCAAGGGGGGTGAATACTTTTGCAAGGCATTGTATCAATTGTGTTGTTAAAATGCTGCTCTTTCTTAAAGGGACACTGAACCCAAATAGTTTCTTTCGTGATTCAGATAGAGCATGCAATTTTAAGCAACTTTCTAATTTACTCCTATTATTAATGTTTCTTCGTTCTCTTGCTATCTTTTTTGAAAAAGAAGGCATCTAAGCTTTTTTCTTGGTTCAGAACTCTAGACAGCAGTTTTTGATTGGTGGATGAATTTATCCACCAATCAGCAAGGACAATCTAGGTTGTTCACCAAAAATGGGCCAGCATCTAAAATGTCATGCTCTATCTGATTCACGAAAGAAAAAATTAAGCTCCATACCGCACTCCAATACCAGTGCTGCTTAAGTCAGCGGTGAGCTGGTTGTACGTGCTTGTGCACGATTTCCCCATAGACATCAATGGGGAGAGCCGGTTGAGAAAAAGTCTAACACCTGCAAAAAAGCAGCGTTTAGCTCAGTAATGCAGCCCCATTGATTCCTATGGGGAAACACATTTTATGTTTATACCTAACACCCTAACATGAACCCAGAGTCTAAACACCCCCAATCTTACACTTATTAACTCCTAATCTGCCGCCCCCGACATCGCCGACACCTTCATTATATTTATTAACCCCTAATCTGCCGCTCCCAACATCGCCACCACTATAATAAACATATTAACCCCTAAACCGCTGCACTCCCAAACACTAGTTAAATATTATTAACCCCTAATCTGCCGCCCCTAACATCGCAGCCACCTACCTACATTTATTAACTCCTAATCTGCCGCCCCCAACGTCGCCGCCACTATAATAAATGTATTAACCCCTAAATCTAAGTCTAACCCTAACACCCCCTAACTTAAATATAATTAAATAAATCTAAATAAAACCTACTATTATTACCTAAATAATTCCTATTTAAAACTAAATACTTACCTGTAAAATAAACCCTAAGCTAGCTACAATATAACTAATAGTTACATTGGATCTAGCTTAGGTTTTATTTTTATTTTACAGGCAAGTTTGTATTTATTTTAACTATGTAGAATAGTTACTAAATAGTTATTAACTATTTACTAACTAACTACCTAGCTAAAATAAATACAAATTTACCTGTAAAATAAAACCTAACCTAAGTTACACTAACACTACACTACAATTAAATACATTACCTAAATTAAATAAAAATAAATACATTAAATACAATTACCTAAATTACAAAAAACACAAACACTAAATTACACAAAAAATAAATAAAATTACAAGATATTTAAACTAATTACACCTAATCTAATAGCCCTATCAAAATAAAAAAGCCCCCCCCCAAAAAAAAAAAAAAAAACCCTAGCCTAAACTATTCTACCAATAGCCCTTAAAAGGGCCTTTTGCGGGGCATTGCCCCAAAGAAATCAGCTCTTTTACCTTGAAAAAAAATACAAACAACCCCCCAACAGTAAAACCCACCAACCACACAACCAAACCCCCCAAATAAAACCCTAACTAAAAAAACCTAAGCTCCCCATTGCCCTGAAAAGGGCATTTGGATGGTCATTGCCCTTAAAAGTGCATTTAGCTCTATTGCGGCCCAAAGCCCTAACCTAAAAATAAAACCCACCCAATAAACCCTTAAAAAAACCTAACACTAACCCCTGAAGATCCACTTACAGTTTTGAAGATCCGACATCCATCCTCAATGAAGCCAAGAGAAGTCCTCATCGAAGCTGGGAAAAGTCTTCATCCAAGCCGGGAGAAGTGGTCCTACAGACAGGCAGAAGTCTTCATCCAGACGGCATCTTCTATCTTCATCCATCCGGCAGGGAGCGGGTCCATCTTCAAGAAATTCGGCGCGAAGCATTCTCATCCAACGAAGTCTTCTTCCACAATGAATGTCTCTAAGTGACGTCATCCAAGATGGCGTCCCTTAGATTCCGATTGGCTGATAGAATTCTATTAGCCAATCGGAATTAAGGTTGAAAAATTCCTATTAGCTGTTGCAATCAGCCAATAGGATTGAGCTTTCATCCTATTGGCTGTTCCAATCAGCCAATAGAATGTGAGCTCAATCCTATTGGCTGATTGGAACAGCCAATAGGATTGAAGTTCAATCCTATTGGCTGATTGCATCAACCAATAGGATTTTTTCAACCTTAATTCCGATTGGCTGATAGAATTCCATCAGCCAATCGGAATCTAAGGGATCCCATCTTCGATGACATCACTTAAAGAGACATTCATTCTGGAAGAAGACTTCGTTGGAAGAGAATGCTCCGCGCCGGATGTCTTGAAGACGGACGCGCTCCGTGCCAGATGGATGAAGATAGAAGATGCCGTCTGAAGACTTCTGCCCGTCTGTAGGACCACTTCTCCTGGCTTGGATGAAGACTTCTCCTGGGTTCGTTGAGGACTTCTTGACGCTTCGATGAGGACTTCTCCCGGCTTCGTTGAGGATGGATGTCGGATCTTCAAAACTGTAAGTGGATCTTCAGGGGTTAGTGTTAGTTTTTTTTAAGGGTTTATTGGGTGGGTTTTATTTGTAGGTTAGGGCTTTGGGCCGCAATAGAGCTAACTGCCCTTTTAAGGGCAATGCCCATCCAAATGCCCTTTTCAGGGCAATGGGGAGCTTAGGTTTTTTTAATTAGGGTTTTATATGGGGGGTTTGGTTGTGTGGGTGGTGGGTTTTACTGTTGGGGGGGGGTTGTTTGTATTTTTTTTCCCAGGTAAAGAGCCGATTTCTTTGGGGCAATGCCCCGCAAAAGGCCCTTTTAAGGGCTATTGGTAGTTTAGTTTAGGCTAGGGTTTTTTTTTATTTTGGGGGGGCTTTTTTATTTTGATAGGGCTATTAGATTAGGTGTAATTAGTTTAAATATCTTGTAATTTTTTTTCATTTTGTGTAATTTAGTGTTTTTGTTTTTTTTGTAATTTATTTAATTGTATTTAATTTATTTAATTGTATTTAATTTAGGTAATTTATTTAATTGTAGTGTAGTGTTAGTGTAACTTAGGTTAGGTTTTATTTTACAGGTAAATTTGTATTTATTTTAGCTAGGTAGTTATTAAATAGTTAATAACTATTTAGTAACTATTCTACCTAGTTAAAATAAATACAAACTTGCCTGTAAAATAAAAATAAACCCTAAGCTAGATACAATGTAGCTATTAGTTATAGTGTAGCTAGATAAGGGTTTATTTTACAGGTATTTAGTTTTAGTTTTAAATAGGAATTATTTAGTTATTAATAGTAGGTTTTATTTAGATTTATTTTAAGGGGTTAATATGTTTATTATAGTGGTGGCGATGTTGGGAGCGGCAAATTAGGGGTTAATAATTTTATTTTAGAGTTTGCGATGCGGGAGGGCCTCGGTTTAGGGGTTAATAGGTAGTTTATGGGTGTTAGTGTACTTTTTAGCACTTTAGTTATGAGTTTTACACTACAAAGCTGTAACATAAAACTCATAACTACTGACTTTAGAATGCGGTACGAATCTTTGACGGGATAGGGTGTACCACTCACTTTTTGGCCACCCAGGACAAGCTTGTAATACTGGCGCTATGGAAGTCCCATTGAAAAAAGACTATACGAGTTGATTTGCGGTAAGGCCAAAAAAGTGTGCAGTGCCCCTAAATCTGCAAGACTCGTAATACCAGCGGTAGTGAAAAAGCAGCGTTATAACCTGATGACGCTGCTTTTTCACCTTACCTCAAAACTCGTAATCTAGCCATTTATTTGGAAATAGTTTACATATAAAGCTTATATATAGTGTTCATGAATTTTAGTTTCTCAAACAAAAAAGACAAAGATCAACTTTTATATTTTAATATCTCTTTTCTAGTTCTATAACACACCAAAATAAATTAAACAAAATCAAGCTGAAATATATTATTGTACCTGATTATAAATGGCAAATAATTTTGACTATGACATTTTAGTAGCTTTATTTATTTGTTTTAATATTAAAGATATTTCTTTATTCTGAGCTACTTTATAAAGTTTTTATGCAGGTTTATAATATTCATATTTAAGATGTCACATTTAATATAAATTACCTCGGAATATTTCCAAACATCAACACCAGCATTCTCCAGTTCTTCTGTACAGTTTGAACTAATCATTGAATCAAACGTTCTCAGGACCTGCAATAATATATACATGTATAAAATTGCTGTCATGTTATTAACAGGGCCTTTATGGTAGAAAAATTGAATTATCTTTTTAATAAGAGCATGTCATTTTAGCACTAGCAAATGAGTTAAACACATAGTTGAAGTATCACTAAACAGCTGCAGAGAACTTCTAATCCTGAGCAGAAACTGACGGGGGCCAATCAACAGCGGCAGTTGCACAGCTGGGCCATGGGACTACTACAGCTGATTGGGTCACCATACAAAGGGCTTCAAAGCACTTATATATATGTCTACATTTGTATTTATGTGTTTATACAAGTCTGTAAATACATATAAATAAACACATATGCACATATAAATAAATATATATATATATATATATATATATATATATATATATATATATATATATATATATATATATATATATATATATATACATACATATATACATATACACATACACATTTGTATGCAAAAGTTTAGGCTACCCTGACAATTTCCATGATTTTCATTTATAAATAATTGGGTGTTTGGATCAGCAATTTCATTTTGATCTATCAAATAACTGAAGGACACGGTAATATTTCAGTAGTGAAATGAGGTTTATTGGATTAACAGAAAATGTGCAATATGCATCCAAACGAAATTAGATAGGTGCATAAATTTGGGCACACAAACAGAACAGAAATATTGCATCAATATTTAGTAGAGCCTCCTTTTGCAGAAATAACAGCATCTAGACGCTTCCTATGGCCTGTAATGAGTGTCTGGATTCTGGATGAAGGTATTTTGGACCATTCCTCCTTGCAAAACATCTCCAGTTCAGTTAGGTTTGATGGTTGCCGAGCATGGACAGCCCGCTTCAAATCACTCCACAGATTTTCATTGATATTCAGGTCTGGGGACTGTGGTGGCCATTCCAGAACATTGTACTTGTTCCTCTGCATAAATGCCAGAGTAGATTTTGAGCAGTGTTTTGGGTCGATGTCTTGTTGAAATATCCAGCCCTGGCGTAACAAACTTTGTGACGGATTCCTCAACATTATTCTCAAGTATATGCTGATATTGATTGGAATCCATGCGACCCTCAACTTTAACAATATTCCCAGTACCGGCACTGGCCACACAGCTTCACAGCATGATAGAACATCCACCAAATTTTACTGTGGGTAGCAAGTGTTTGTCTTGGAACGCTGTGTTCTTTTGCCGCCATGCATAACGCCCCTTGTTATGACCAAATAACTCAATCTTTGTTTCATCAGTCCACAGCACCTTCTTCCAAAATGAAGCTGGCTTGTCCAAATGTGCGTTTGCATACCTCAAGCGACTCTGCTTGTGGTGTTTGTGCAGAAAAGGCTTCTTCCGCATCACTCTCCCATACAGCTTCTCCTTGTGCAAAGTGCGCTGAATTGTTTAACGATGCACAGTGGCACCCCATCTGCAGCAAGATGATGTTGTAGGTCTTTGGAGGTGGTCTGTGGGCTGTTTTTGATCGTTCTCACCATCCTTTGCCTCTCCGATATTTTACGTGGCCTGCCACTTCTGGCCTTAACAATAACTGTGCCTGTGGTCTTCCATTTCCTCACTATGTTCCTCACAGTGGACACTGACAGATTAAATCTCTGCAATAGCTTTTTGTAGCCTCCCCCTAAACCATAATGTTGAATAATCTTTGTTTTCAGGTAATTTGAGAGTTGTTTTGAGGCCCTCATGTTGCCACTCTTCAGAGGAGAGTCAAAGAGAACAACAACTTGCAATTGGCCACCTTAAATACCTTTTCTCATGATTGTATGCACCTGTCTATGAAGTTCAAGGCTTAATGGGCTCACCAAACCAATTGTGTGTTCTAATTAATCAGTGCTAGGTAGTTACAGGTATTCAAATCAACAAAATGACAAGGCTGCCCAAATGTATGCAGCTGTCTAATTTCGTTTTTGATGCATATTGCACATTTTCTGTTAATCTAATAAACCTCATTCACTACTGAAATATTACTGTGTCCTTCAGTTATTTGATAGATCAAAAACAGAATTTATGCTTACCTGATAAATTACTTTCTCCAACGGTGTGTCCGGTCCACGGCGTCATCCATTACTTGTGGGAAATATTCTCCCCCACAGGGAAAGGCAAGGAGAGCACACAGCAAGAGCTGTCCATATAGCTCCCCCTCTGGCTCCGCCCCCCAGTCATTCGACCGACGGTTAGGAGAAAAAGGAGAAACTATAGGGTGCCGTGGTGACTGTAGTGTATCAAATTTGTAGAATTTGGCAAAAGTGTGCAGAGAAGACCAAGTCGCTGCCTTACATATCTGATCAACAGAAGTCTCGTTCTTGTAGGCCCATGTGGAAGTCACAGCCCTGGTAGAGTGAGCTGTGATTCGGTCAGGAGGCTGCCGTCCGGCAGTCTCATAAGCCAATCGGATAATGCTTTTCAGCCAGAAAGAGAGAGAGGTAGCAGTAGCTTTGTGACCTCTCCTCTTACCAGAGTAAACGACAAACAAAGATGAGGTTTGTCTAAAATCCTTTGTTGCTTCTAAATAGAACTTTAAAGCACGAACAACATCTAAATTGTGTAATAAACGTTCCTTCTTTGAAACTGGATTCGGACACAGAGAAGGAACAACTATTTCCTGGTTAATATTCTTGTTGGAAACAACTTTTGGAAGAAAACCAGGCTTAGTACGCAAAACAACCTTATCTGAATGGAAAACCAGATAGGGTGGATTACACTGCAAAGCAGATAATTCAGAAACTCTTCTAGCAGAAGAAATAGCAACCAAAAACAGAACTTTCCAAGATAATAACTTAATATCTATGGAATGTAAAGGTTCAAACGGAACCCCTTGAAGAACTGAAAGAACTAAATTTAGACTCCAAGGAGGAGTCATGGGTCTGTAAACAGGCTTGATTCTAACCAAAGCCTGAACAAAAGCTTGTACATCTGGCACAGCTGCCAATCGTTTGTGTAACAAGACAGATAAAGCAGAAATCTGTCCTTTTAGAGAACTAGCTGACAACCCTTTATCCAAACCTTCTTGGAGAAAGGAGAGAATCTTTGGAATTTTAATCTTACTCCAGGAGAATCCCTTGGATTCACACCAACAGATATATTTTTTCCATATTTTATGGTAAATCTTTCTAGTCACAGGTTTTCTGGCTTGGACCAGAGTATCTATCACAGAATTTGAAAACCCACGCTTGGATAAAATCAAGCGTTCAATTTCCAAGCAGTCAGCTGTAGAGAAATTAGATTTGGATGTTCAAATGGACCTTGTACTAGAAGATCCTGTCTCAAAGGTAGCTTCCATGGTGGAGCCGATGACATATTCACCAGGTCTGCATACCAAGTCCTGCGTGGCCACGCAGGAGCTATCAGAATCACCGAGGCCTTCTCCTGTTTGATCCTGGCTATGAGCCTGGGAAGGAGAGGAAACGGTGGAAACACATACGCTAGGTTGAACGACCAAGGCGCCACTAATGCATCCACTAGAATCGCCTTGGGATCCCTGGATCTGGACCCGTAACGAGGAATCTTGAAGTTCTGACGGGACGCCATTAGATCCATATCTGGAATGCCCCATAATTGGGTTAACTGAGCAAAGACCTCCGGGTGGAGTTTCCACTCCCCCGGATGGAAAGTCTGACGACTCAAATAGTCCGCCTCCCAGTTGTCTACTCCTGGGATGTGAATAGCGGATAGATGGCAGGAGTGATTCTCTGCCCATTGGATGATCTTGGTTACTTCCTTCATCGCTAGGGAACTCTTTGTTCCCCCCTGATGATTGATGTACGCAACAGTCGTTATGTTGTCCGACTGAAATCTTATGAACCTGGCTTCCGCTAGCTGAGGCCAAGCCAGGAGCGCATTGAATATTGCTCTTAGTTCCAAAATGTTTATCAGGAGAAGCGACTCTTCCCGAGACCATAGACCCTGAGCTTTCAGGGAGTCCCAGACCGCGCCCCAGCCTAAGAGACTGGCGTCGGTTGTGACAATGACCCACTCTGGTCTGCGGAAACTCATTCCCTGAGACAGGTGATCCTGGGTCAACCACCAGAGAATTGAGTCCCTGGTTACCTGGTCTACTTGAATTTGGGGAGACAAGTCTGTATAGTCCCCATTCCACTGATTGAGCATGCACAGCTGTAATGGTCTTAGATGAATTTGAGCAAAAGGAACCACGTCCATTGCTGCGACCATTAGTCCTATTACTTCCATGCACTGAGCTATGGAGGGTTGAGGAATAGAATGAAGAACTCGACAAGCGTTTAGAAGCTTTAACTTTCTGACTTCTGTCAGGAAGATCTTCATTTCCACAGAATCTATTATTGTTCCCAGAAAAGGAACCCTTGTGGACGGTGACAGTGAACTCTTTTCTATGTTCACCTTCCACCCGTGAGATCTGAGAAAAGCCAACACAATGTCCGTGTGGGCCCTTGCTTTGGAAAGAGACGACGCTTGGATTAGGATGTCGTCTAGATAAGGTGCTACAGCGATGCCCCTCGGCCTTAGGACTGCTAGAAGGGACCCTAGCACCTTTGTGAAAATTCTGGGAGCGGTGGCTAAACCGAATGGAAGAGCCACGAACTGGTAATGTTTGTCCAGAAAAGCGAACCTCCGGAACTGATGATGAGTTTTGTGGATTGGGATATGCAGATATGCATCCTTTAGATCCACGGTAGTCAAATATTGACCCTGCTGGATTGTCGGCAAGATTGTCCGAATAGTTTCCATTTTGAAGGATGGAACTCTGAGGAACTTGTTTAATATCTTTAAATCCAGAATTGGCCTGAAAGTTCCCTCTTTTTTGGGAACCACAAACAGGTTTGAGTAAAAACCTAGACCTTGTTCCCCGGAGGGGACTGGGTTTATCACTCCCATCTTTGATAGGTCTCTTACACAATGTAAGAATGCCTGTTTCTTTATCTGGTCTGAAGATAAGCGAGACAGGTGGAATCTTCCCTTTGGAGCAAGTCCCTTGAACTCTAGTAGGTATCCCTTGGAGACTCTCTCTAGTGCCCAGGGATCTGGAACATCTCTTGCCCAAGCCTGAGCGAAGATAGTCTGCCCCCTACCAGATCCGGTCCCGGATCGGGGGCTACCCCTTCATGCTGTCTTGGTAGCAGCAGCAGGTTTCTTGGTCTGTTTACCCTTGTTCCAGCCTTGCATGGGCTTCCAAGCGGGTTTGGGCTGGGCCGCGTTACCTTCTTGTCTAGCGGCAGTGGAGTTATTAGCCGGTCCGTTCCTGAAATTGCGAAAGGAACGAAAATTAGACTTGTTCTTAGCCTTAAAAGGCCTATCCTGTGGGAGGGCATGGCCCTTACCCCCAGTGATGTCTGAAATAATTTCCTTCAATTCCGGCCCAAAAAGGGTCTTACCCTTGAAAGGAATATTAAGTAACTTAGTCTTGGACGACACATCTGCCGACCAGGATTTTAGCCAAAGCGCCCTCCGCGCTACTATAGCAAAACCTGAGTTTTTCGCCGCCAATTTCGTTATTTGAAAAGCGGCATCCAATATAAAGGAATTAGCTAACTTTAATGCGTGAATTCTGTCCATGACTTCTTCATAGGAAGTCTCTTTCTGGAGCGACCTTTCTAGTTCCTCGAACCAAAAGGACGCCGCTGAAGTGACAGTAATAACACACGTAGCTGGTTGAAGGATGAACCCTTGCTGAACAAAAATCTTTTTAAGCAATCCTTCCAATTTTTTATCCATAGGATCTTTGAAAGCGCAGCTGTCCTCTATAGGAATAGTTGTGCGCTTCGCTAGTGTTGAAACAGCTCCCTCAACCTTCGGGACCGTCTGCCATGCGTCCCTTCTAGGGTCTACTATGGGAAACATTTTCTTAAATAAAGGAGGTGGGGCAAAGGGTACACCTGGCTTCTCCCACTCCTTATCCACTATGCTCGCTACCCTCTTTGGTATTGGAAAAGCGTTGTCGTGCACTGGGACCTCTAAAAATTTGTCCAATTTGCACAACTTCTCTGGTACTACCATAGAATCACAGTCATCCAGAGTAGCTAATACCTCCTTAAGCAAAGCGCGGAGATGTTCTAGATTAAACTTAAATGCTACTATATCAGGTTCTGCCTGTTGAGAAATTTTTCCTGAGTCTGAAATTTCACCCTCAGACAGCCCTTCCCTCACAGCCAATTCTGATTGATGTGAGGGTAAAATAGATAAGGCATCGTCAGCGTCTGATTGTTCATCCTTTTTATCTGTATTTAAAACTGAACAATCACGCTTTCTCTGAAATGCTGGCAGTTTGGATAAAAGATTTGCTATAGAATTATCCACTACTGCTGTTAATTGTTGCATAGAAACAAGCACTGGCGCGCTAGGTGTCGCCTGCGCGGGCAAAGCTGGTGTAGACACAGAAGGAGGGGATGTAGAACTATCCCCACTACCTTCATTAGATAAATCATCTTGGGCAACATTATGAAACAGAGCTGTACTTATTTTGTTTGGACGCTATGGCACAATTATCACAAACACTCGAAGGGGGAACCACATTTGTCTCTACACACACAGAACATAGGTTATCTGATGGCCCAGACATGTTAAACAGATTTAGGCAGGCAAACAATGCAATAAAAACGATTTTAAACAAAAACGTTACTGTCTCTTTAAATAATAAAATGACGCACTTTATTTCTGAATGTTCAAAAAACTATGAAGGCAATATACAATTTTTATGAAATTTGGTCCCCAGTGTCTTAATGCTTATAATGCACAGCAAATATGGAGACTCTAGCTCTTAAAACAAGAAAACCGGAGCTAATTGTTGGATTTAACCGTTTTTATACACCACAATCCCTGCTACAGCATTGCTGTAGCTTTTACCTTCCTTAGGGGTCAACCATCCACAGAAAAAAGCCTTCTGGAGTCACTTTCTGAGCCACAGGACCCTCTCACATGAGACTGCATGCACTGCCTGAAATCAACTGCCAAAATGAGGCCTCCTCCCTCAGTACACTAGAGTGAAGGGGCCTTCCTGACTAGATTTAGGTGTCTTAAACAAGCCAGATCAATAAAAAACGTCTCCAAGTGTATATGAGCTTATAAAACATTTCAAATGCCATGATATTGTAATAAAAACCAATCGATTAGGCCCCTAACAGTGTCTACCAGCATAAAATTCAAAAAGGGGAAGCCTGTTATCTTTTTTGCTGAGGTGAAAGAAAAATGGCTTACCGTTTTCCCTGAGGGGAAAAATGACTGTCATCTAGCATTAGCCTGTGTTGTTAGAAGGAGACTAGTCATACCTGAAGCAGATGAGTCTGCAAGCTGTTAACCCCAACTGAAGTTCTCTGGTTTCAACAGTCCTGCGTGGTAACAGCAATGGATTTTAGTTACTTGTGCTAAAATCTTCATCACTTTTCTGTTGTAGAGTAAATAGTACAAGCCAGCACTATTTTAAAATAACAAACTCTTGATAGAAGAAATAAAAAAACTACAATTAACACCACAAACTCCTCGCCATCCCCGTGGAGATGCTACTTGTTCAGAGCGGCAAGGAGAATGACTGGGGGGCGGAGCCAGAGGGGGAGCTATATGGACAGCTCTTGCTGTGTGCTCTCCTTGCCTTTCCCTGTGGGGGAGAATATTTCCCACAAGTAATGGATGACGCCGTGGACCTGACACAGCAATGTTGGAGAAATGAAATTGCTGATCCAAACACCCAATTTTAAATGTATTTTGTGACAGTTTTTTGACTCACGTAACAGTTAACCAGAGCTCTGAAATCGCGCTATCCTGTTGCGCATTAATTTCAATTGCTCTGAAGCGATTGTGTTTACGTTCAACCTGTAATACGCGCGCTACTTCTGACGCATGCAAAGAGCAGCAGTAAACTCCATTTTGCTTGCACGCAACAGTTAGTGCGCCACTTGTAATCTAGCCCTGTATTGGGAAATATGAATTTGTCCTGAAAGAGGAAGGCGCACAGCATACAGGAAATAACTGCATTTTATATTGTATTGTTGTGGTTAAACTGTCCTAAGATACATTTACATAATTGGACGAGAACTTGGTCACAGATTTCACAAGACAGATATTTTTTTGCCAGTTCAGAATGATAAAAAAGGAGGAGATAATTTAGCATTTTCTCTGACTTTACAATCATGCCACAGATAAATAATAGAATATTCAGTTAACACTTTATTCACAATGCTGTTGAAATTCATGTATGCCCTGTAAATTTAGTGGGATAATTTTATTTTAATGTTAAAGGAACATAAAGTCAAAATAAAAAACTTTAATTGTTCACAGCATGCAATTTTAAGAGATGTTTCAATGTACTTCTATCATCATATTTACTTAATTATCTTGGGAGCTAGCTAGCGACCTGTGTCTACACACATATACCTTTTTGTCATTGGTTTACTAGATGTGCCCAACTAGCTCACAGTAGCGCATTACTGCTCTAAAATCGGTGTGTAATCCCTTTGCAGTTGTTATACGCATAGCTATGTACAATCTATAGAGCAATAACAAAATGCTGTAACATGCTGTAGTTTTGTTTTGTACCTTTTCTGTCCCTTTAAAAAGATTTATTTATTTATTTTTACCTTGTCTTGGCGAATCAGCAAAGCAGCCCTGGATCCCAAAGCCGAAAGAATTCCAGCTATTTCCACAGCAATGTAACCCGCACCAACAATAACACTGCGTCTAGAGCAAGCACAGAAAGTCAATCACTAGGTACACAGCTTTGCTTATTAAATTTTTTTTATTTATTAGATGAAGCATGCAAGTGCATAGTAAAATAACGTTTGTCTGAAATAAGTGGAAAAATAAAAATATAATTCCAAGTATTATGTTTGTTTTTAAAAATACTTTAATAGTTCTCTAGAAGAAATGTGCAGATGGGGAATAAAAGTGCAATGCACTTTCAGAATATATTGTTATTGTGCCTGTTTGCAGTGATTGGTTGATAAGTGCAGAAACATGTTTATATCTGTCTCTTAATTGGCTACTGCAAAGGACCTAAGAAAAATATAATTCAAGGGGCTTTTTATGGGGTGTGTAAGTTGATTTTAATGTCCCTTTGAGTTTTCAAATTTGACTTAGATGTATCCAAATTTTAAACAACTAAAAAACAATCCGTCCTGTAACAAAATCACACCTTGCAATGAACATGGAGCAGTTTACTCTGTCTATATATAATAATGTACACATTATACCTTGGTAATTCTTCAAGTTCAAAAAAGCCATCACTTGTGATTCCTAAATCGGCTCCTGTAACAGAAATCAGAGAATCCAGTGTTCAATAAGAATAAAATCCATTCAGTTTCACATTTCAGTAATCAGATGTCATCTTTAAAGGGACAGTCTAGGCCGAAATAAACTTTAATGATTCAGATAGAGCATGTAATTTTAAACACTTTTCCAATTTACTTTTATCACCAATTTTGCTTTGTTCTCTTGGTATTCTTAGTTGAAAGCTTAACCTAGGAGGTTCATATGCTAATTTCTTAGACCTTGAAGGCCACCTCTTTTCAGAATGCATTTTAACAGTTTTTCACCACTAGATGGTGTTAGTTCATGTTTTTCATATAGATAACACTGTGCTCGTGCACGTGAAGTTATCTGGGAGCAGGCACTGATTGGCTAAACTGCAAGTCTGTCAAAAGAACTTAAATAAAGGGGCAGTTTGCAGAGGCTTAGATACAAGATAATCACAGAGGTTAAAAGTATATTAATATAACTGTGTTGGTTATGCAAAACTGGGGAATGGGTAATAAAGGGATTATCTATCTTTTAAAACAATAAAAATTCTGGTGTAGACTGTCCGTTTAAGAAACAGCAATGTGAAACGCGTAAATTGGTGGTAAAATACCAGACCAATTTGTTTGCAGTTACAGAAGTATTTTAATGGATTCTAATAAAATTAATATTTCATTGCTATCAGTATTATTAGCACTTTGCTTAAATTGATCGTGTTGCCAAAATGTTCTCTATATTACAAGTAAATTGATTGATCGTGTTGCCATAATTTTCTCTATATTAAAAGTAAATTAACTTAAGTGTCCACTAAACCTCAATCTGTTTTTTACAGAAATATTTTGCGCTTCCATAAAGGTTTCGAGAGTTTTTAACTAATAACTATGGCACTTATGATAGTCTGGAATGAAAACCACATTAAAAAAATTTTTTTTTTATAATAATAATGATAATCAGGCTGTTATAAAATGCTTTCATAAGAGAATTTCATGGATTTTAAATGTATTCACATGCAGTATATTTAGCAGATCATGCTATTTTATGCATTATATGTAGCTGGTACTTACCAGGAACTTTACTTTCTGAGGGCACAGTAGGTTTTCCTCCTGTAGCAATAAGAATGTGTGGCGCTGTATACTTCTGACCATTAACTTCCAGCGTTGGTTCGGGGTCAGACGTAAAGGAAGCATGACCCCGGATAATTTCTACCTGAGCCTAAAATGCAAATAAATGTATTTTTCAAATAAAGTTTGCTGGAGAAACAAAAAAAACAAACTAAATGCATTTAAAATGTGATCTGAAGCCTAGTTTTTCAGATATTTGGAGTATTTGCAAAAGGAACTCCAAGGTTTGCCTTTTAATTATTATTGTGTAATTGATCATTTTTTTTTTGGTCTAATGCAACAAAGGTAGAGGTTTAGGGGTAGATTAATTAATGTGCAGGCGGACATGATCTGCTGTAGAGGATTATGTCCGCTGCACATCGATAAATGCAGACAGCATACACTGTCGGCATTTATCATTGCACAAGCATTTCTAGTGAAATGATTGTGCAATGCCGCCCCCTAAACATTCGCGGCCAATCGGACGGTAGCAGGGGGTGTCAATCAACGCGATCAGGCTGATTGCGGTCCACCACCTCAGAGGTGGCGGACGAGTTAAGGAGCAGCGGTCTTATGACCGCTGCTTCATAACTTACATTTCCAGCGAGCTGGAAAGTACAGGGGTAGATAGCAGCATCCACTGTTTGGTAAATCTACCCCTTAGTGTATCTTAGAAAGCAGCGTTCATCAACTGCACCCTCAAGCAACCCTAACAGGCCAGATTATGAGTATGCCCATGCCTAAACTGGTCAGCTGTTCACTAACTGTGACTAACTCACCTGAACTTAGGTTCAGAATCCGGTCTATTAGGCTCATTAGAGGACTGAAGTTTAGAAATGCTACATGAAAATTGCTATCACTGTAAAATGGTACAATAACGTTTATCTTACTCAAGTACATCATAGTGAGATAAGACCGATGAAGACATGAAAAGAAGTTAGATGCACAAAGGTACTATGGATATTGATTTTCCCTCAACAGCTGTAATTTTTTTTTTTTTTTTTTTAAATGCAAGATACTCAGTATTCAAGGGCTACATATATGTGTTATGTCTTTATTCTCTTTGGTTAATGGTCTAAGATGTTTACTATAAACCACTGGTTTTCAAACCTGTCCTCGGGCCTCCCTAACAGGCCAGGTTTTCAGGATTACCTTTAATGAGAGCAAGTAAAAACATAAATTATACTTACCTGATAATTTCATTTCCATCGAGGGGAGGAGAGTCCATGGCTTCATTCATTACTGTTGGGAATTAAGAACCTGGCCACCAGGAGGAGGCAAAGACACCCCAGCCAAAGGCTTAAATACCTCCCCCACTTCCCTCATCCCCCATTCATTCTGCCAAGGGAACAAGGAACAGTAGGATAAATATCAGGGTATAAATGGTGCCAGAAGATTAATTAAATTTAGGTCCGCCCATCGGGAGCCGTGGACTCTCCTCCCCTCTATGGAAGTTAAATTATCAGGTAAGAATAATTTATGTTTTCCATCTAAAGGGGAGGAGAGTCCATGGCTTCATTCATTACTGTTGGGAACATATACCCAAGCTTTAGAGGACACTGAATGAAACCGGAAGGGTAAAAGGCGGACCGGTGAAGCTGCAAACTGCTATATAAGTGCAGCAAATCTTAGTACTGGCAAAGCTGCAAACTGCAAGATGACTGCAGCAAATCTTAGCACTGGTGAAGATGCAAACTGCACTATAGCTGCAGCAAATCTTAGCACTGGTAAAGCTGCAAACTGCTATATAAATGCAGCATACACTGTCGGCATTTATCATTGCACAAGCATTTCTAGCGAAATGATTGTGCAATGCCGCCCCCTAAACAGTCGCGGCCAATCGGCCGGTAGCAGGGGTGTCAATCAATCCGATCAGGCTGATTGCGGTCCACCGCCTCAGAGGTGGCGGACGAGTTAAGGAGCAGCGGTCATCTTCCTTAACATGTTTTCCAACTTTTTATCCATGGGCTCTTTAAACGACAAACTATGCTCGAGGGGAATAGTTGTCTGCTTCGCAAGCGTGGAGATAGCACCATCCACCTTAGGGACAGTACCCCACAGCTCAAGCTGAGAGTCCGGAACGGGGAACAGTTTCTTAAAGGAAGAAGGGGAAAAAAGGAAGAACCTAATCGCTCCCATTCATTCTTAATAATATTAGCCATCTTAACATGAACCGGGAAGGCCTGAGGCCCCACCCTGTCCTCATACCTTATCAAGCTTAGAAATCACAGGTTCCTCTGGAAGCTTCAGTTCCGGAACCTCCAGAGTAGCAAGCACTTGCTTCAGCAAAAAGCGCAAATTCTCTATTCTAAACCTAAAGTCAGGCTCCTCAGTGGCTGGAGGTTTAGATGACATGGATTCCGACCCAGAAGGGGCCTCCTCCAAAGTCAGAGTGGGCCTCATCATCGTATAACGCCTCCGATATTTCCATAGGCGTAGACAACCCCTGGGCCAGGCCGCCATGATACGACCTACGCTTGCGCTTAGCAGAGCGTGGTAAGGCATGGATCACTTTCGATACCGCCGTTTGTAGTTGATCCGCAAAATCTGACGGCCAACGAATCTATCCCACAGGAGTAATGGTTGAACCCTGGGGAGCTGCATGTGCAATTGGAGATGAATGCATGGAACGCACCTCACAGGACGGGGTACCCTCAGAGGTGGATGGCTCAGTAGTACTAGACATCCGTTTACCTTTAGATGTCGTAACTTTATTAAGGCATGTGGAAAATAGTTGAGCAGGCTGTTCTACAAGAACCTCCTCACAATAAACACAGGAATGAGACCTTGTTAAAGTGGGAGAACCCTTTAACGCATCAGAGTCCTCGATAGCTTGCGCTGTTATTACGGACTAGATTAACTTAATAAATAGGCACCTTTATAACCTCCAATGACCGGGGCACTCACCACCTCCTATGACCTGGACTACAGAAACCGTTTCGTCCCCTGCGTCGCTAATCAACAGAGAAGAAATATAGCCACACCCGGTCACATGGAATGCCTGGCAGGACCACCCCTGCCTTGTCACGCCACGCTGTTCTAGCCATTGCTAGGGGCGCGGCGTCTTCTTGCTTCTCCTTCCCTGCTCGTTGCCAGGGGTTGTGTTGGGTCCGGATGCGTGCGGTGCTAACATCATCGCCGCACGCTCCTGATGCCGGTCGGTCCTTTGTGGCGCGAATCCTGCGCCTATGTAAGTTTCCTACAACGATCTGTCACTGCTCAAGTATAGGTGTTACTTTGTGTGCTCCTGGGTGTGACAGATCGTTGAATTTATTTTCCTATTTGTGTATGATCCCTGCCTGTCTGACTACTCTGCCTGCTATACCCCTTAATTACTGGATTGATATACTGCTGCTGAACCCTGCCTGTCTGACTAATCTGCTTATTAACCCCTGTTCTTCTGGATTGCCTCTTTGTTGCCGAACCCTGCCTGCCTGACCATTCTAGTGGTGCGCCCTTGGACTGCTTTGCTGTTGCCAAACCCTGCCTGACCATTCTAGTGGTTTGTCCTTGGAATGCTCTGCGGTTGCCGCTGTGGACTGTCCTGCCTGTGGTGAGTGCCGCCTTCCTCATTTTACTAACTTTCTCTGATCTGGGAAGTTCCCTATCATTCCGGCTCAACGTCAGGATAACAAGACTACTGGCCGAGTTCCGTCTGATAGAGGAGTATCCCATGAGCATTACATGCCTAAGGAGAAAACACGCCAAAAAAGGGCCACGCAATACTCCCATAAGTCACCTGAAAGTTCCACACATTGCCAGAGCCTCATCTCGCACATAACGCAGCAATGACACAATAAACAATATCATGTATAAACCCTCCCTGTTCAATAATCCCCTTTCCAGGAATATTAACCCTTGATTCTTTAAAGATAAGAGGTGTCACACTGTGACCCTGTCTTCCGTGTTATCATTATGTAATAAAAAAAGAAACAATCTTACCAGAATCTACGCCGTGGAACAGGAACACGGCCCTTCAAGTGTGACAGGTTAGTAGCCTCGCTCCTGACATGGACTTGAGTGTAAAAAGCAGGCAGCGAAACTTGTCAACGCTGAATGCTTGTAGAGCTGTTAATATGAGTCTGTATGGTTTCTAAGAAAGACTCTCCCTGCATTTCCGGACTCTAACTTTCGCCCAGGCTCTCACTGAGAGGCTGACAGGACTACTTAAAACTCCAGTCCCAAAGCGAAGAGTACTACCCTCCATAAGAGACTACTCCAATCTTCGGCACTTCTCTGCCGTCCTCCTGTGACGAAAGGCAAAGAATGACTGGGTGATGAGGGAAGTGGGGGAGGTATTTAAGCCTTTGGCTGGGGTGTCTTTGCCTCCTCCTGGTGGCCAGGTTCTTAATTCCCAACAGTAATGAATGAAGCCGTGGACTCTCCTCCCCTTTAGATGGAAATAACCATGTTTACTAATTAGTTAATTATTTCACCTGTACTCCAGTTCAGATATCCTCAAAATGTGGCCTGTTAGGGAGGCCTGAGAACAGGTTTGAATAAAGTGCTATAAACTGACATGTTTACTACAGAGCTCTAAGATGTATTTACATCGCATACTGTGTTTAATACCCCTCATTTATATAATTGTGCTATTAGTGGTATTGATCATAAAACTTAAATGAATTATGCTTGGGCAAAATGTAATTTATTATTAATTATGCAAATAAAATTATGAGTGAAAATTGCATAGCTTTATCTGAAACTTGTTGATACTGGCCAGTATATAAGAAAATATAATGCTGAATGAGTAAAAAAAACAATAGAATGACAAAACTCTATCCAGTTTCCGATTGTGGATTTCACACCACTCAGCCAAAGTACAATCGGAGTTACACTTTTCAATACCGTTTTAATATGGCTGTAATAATGTCACATGCTGTTTTTGTTAAAGAAGAATGTTAAAGGGACAATAAACACTTTGCCATTGTAATATAAAATTAAAAGAATAGGAAAGTGAAAATTAAACTTGCATGATTCAAATTGAGCATGTCATTTAAATACACTTTTAAATTCACTTCCATTTTCAAATGTGCTTCGTTCTCTTGGTACCCCTTGTTGAAAGAGAATATGCACATATCTTATGCTAGTGGGAGCTAGCTGCTGAAAGATGCCTGCACACATTATTCTCATGCCATTGGTTAAAGGGATACTAAACCCACATTTTTTCTTTTATGATTCATATAGAACATGTCATTTTAAGCAACTTTCTAATTTTCTTACATTTTTCATCGTTCTCTTGCTATCTTTATTTGAAAAAGAAGGAATGTCAGGTTAGGAGCCGGCCCATTTGTGGTTCAGCACCTGGGTAGAGCTTGCTGATTGGTTTGCTACATTTAGCCACCAATCAGCAAATGCTACCCAGGTGCTGAACCAAAAATGGGCCGGCTCTTAAGCTTACATTCCTGCTTTTTCAAATAAAGATAGCATGAGAACGGAGAAAAATTGATAATAAGAGTAAACTAGAAAGAATTTAAAATTCTTTAAAATTGCATGCTCTATCTGGATCATGAAAGAAAAAAATTGGGTTTAGTATCCCTATAACTAGATGTGTTCATCTAGCTGCTAGTAGTGCAATGCTGTTCCTTCAGCAAAGGATAACAAGAGAATGAAGCAATTTTGATAATAGAAGTAAATTGGAAAGTTGTTTAAAATTGCATGTTCTATCCAAATCATAAAAAATGTGGGGGTTTCCTGTCCTTTTAAGTTTGCTAACATAATGACCGTCCAGATTAGGCAAGGTAGAGTTTGGCTTTTGAAAAATAACTGCAGCAAATGGATATGGTCTATAATCAGGTGCCGGACTGGGAAGAGCTCAATAGGATGGAGATATATATATATATATATATATATACATACATACATACACACAGTGTTTAATACTTGTATTTTAACATAAAATCATAGTTTAAGAGCAAGTGAAGAACTCCACGGCTTAATGCTTGAGCAGTAGCCAACTTCAGTTTTCAAAAATTTATTATGTAAGGGATATAGCACACCCGTCCTATCCGACATTTAGATGTGAGTGCCTTAGACTATTGCTCGAGCACAAAAATAAAAGCGCTTTTGATTTAACTTGAGTTATGTAAGCGCACAATAGCGCTAATGACTTTGATCTCCACTTGTAATCTATGCCCTAATGTTTACAAGTAGCATTCAAAAATATACAACATACCTTGTGCAGGTTTTTTTGATAAATGTCATTAAGACGGCTCACATAGGCATCTCGTTTATCTTTAATTACCCTGCAAAAAATGTAAAAGATTTAGTGGGGGGAAAAAAACAAGAAACCTAAGCAAACAGAAGACATAAAATACTGTACTGAAGTCGCACTTGTAATTAAAAGTAAAGTAAAAGATTATTGTATGCACCTGTATTTACAAGTACAAAACTATTAAAGATGCATTATTTTTACTCTGTTTCCCTCTCTGCATTGGACAGCGATGGGACCGATTGTCGGTGGGTGGAAAGGTAAGGAGGGAGGCGGGTGGGCGGCCCATCGCTGGAGGAGGCGGGAGGGAGGGAGTGGGTGGGACTGCTACGCCACGCTACAGAGGAAAAAACAAACAAACTTAAAGCTGCGTCATTGAGGGGGAAGGAGGGGCAATGAGAGGGATCATATGTGGGATTATTTGAGGAAAAGGGATCTGGGAGGGGGAGGGGGTGCAGCTACACTACAGAAAAATGGGTATTATATATATATATATATATATATATATATATATATATATATATATATATATATATATATATATATATATATATATATATATTTTAAATGCCTATTTTGCAGCAAACTGGGTACTGGCAGTCAGCTGCCAGTACCTAAGATGGCCGCAAATAGGTGGAGGAGAGGGGGTTAGAGAGCTGCTTGGGGGAGGATCAGGGAGGTTGGGAGGTAAGGGGGGACACTACCCTGCAGAAAAAAAAAAAAAAAAAAAGTTAAAAAAAACAACCTTTTATTTTTATACTGCCAGTACTTAAGATGGGGGTGACTTTTGGGGGATGGAAGAGAGCTGTTTGAGAGGGGTCAAGAAGGGATCAGGGGTGGGATGTGTCAGGTGGGAGGCTGATCTCTACACTAAAGCTAAAATTAACCATACAAGCTACCTAATTAACCCCTTCACTGCTGGGCATAATACAAGTGTGGTGCACAGCGGCATTTAGGGGGGGATCCCAGAGAAGCATTTACAACCATTTGTGCCATGATTGCACAAGTTGTTTGTAAATCATTTCAGTGAGAAACCTAAAATTGTGAAAAAGTGAACAATATTTTTTATTTGATCGCATTTGGCGGTAAAATGGTGGCATTAAATATAACAAAATGGGCCTAGGCCAATACTTTGGGTGGTCTACTAAAAAAAAAAAAAAAATATCGTTTTGAGAGGTAAAAAAAAAAGGCTCTATTTCTGTTTAAATATAGTGATGATGGCAAAAATGCTAAATATGCTCTGGTCTTTTGGGGAAGTTTTTGTCTTTAGTACCTGGTCCTTAACCCCTTAACAACAAACGTTAGGGGGTTTAAAGTGGCTGGAAGCGATCCTGATCGCTTCCAGCCGCTTTCCGGTTATTGCAGTGATGCCTCGATATCGAGGCATCCTGCAATAACCCTTCTTACCCCTCCGGTGCAGAGAGAGCCACTCTGTGGCCCTCTCTGCACCGGACATCGATGGGCGCAATCGTTGGTGGGTGGGAGCCGACATGGGAGGCGGGTGGGTGGCCATTGATGGCTTCTGGTCGGTAGAGGTGGGCGGGATAGCCGGGGGCACGCACGGACACAGACGCTTGCACGGGGAGGGAGCGGGTGGGAACCATTACACTATGGAACAATTTCTGTAAATTAAGTGGGAGAGAGGGGGAAATAAATTTATAATATCACAATCTAAGTGATCTGGGAGGGGGTGGGGGGTGAGTCTGGGGAAGCTACAGTACAGAAAAGTGTAAAAAATAAAAAATATTTTTTTTTTGTAAACTGGGTACTGGCAGACAGCAGTACCTGAGATGGCTCCCAATTATGTAGAGGGGGAGGGTTAGAGAGCTGTTTGGGGGGGGGGATCAGGGAGGTTTGGGGCTAAGGGGGAATCCTACACAGCAGCATATGTAAATATGCTAAAAAAAATAAAAATAAAATAAAAGATACCTTTTATTTTAGTACTGGCAGACTTTCTGCCAGTACTTAAGATGGCGGGGACAATTGTGGGGTGGGGGAGGGAAGAGAGCTGTTTGGGAGAGATCAGGGGGTTTGATGTGTCAGGTGGGAGGCTGATCTCTACACTAAAGCTAAAATTAACCCTGCAAGCTCCCTAATTAACCCCTTCACTGCTAGACATTACACGTGTGATGCACAGCAGCATTTAGAGGCCTTCTAATTACCAAAAAGCAACACCAAAGCCATATATGTCTGCTATTTCTGAACAAAGGGGATACCAGAGAAGCATTTACAACCATTTGTGCCATAATTGCACAAGCTGTTTGTAAATCATTTCAGTGAGAAACCTAAAATTGTGAAAAAATTTAAGTTTTTTTTAATTTGATCGCATTTGGCGGTGCAATGGTGGCATGAAATATACCAAAATGGGCCTAGATCAATACTTGAGGTTGTCTACTACACTACACTTAAGCTAAAATTAACTCTACAAGCTCCCTACATGCTCCCTAATTAACCCCTTCACTGCTGAGCATAATACACGTGTGGTGCGCAGTGGCATTTAGCAGCCTTCTAATTACCAAAAAGCAACGCCAAAGCCATATATGTCTGCTATTTCTGAACAAAGGGGATCCCAGAGAAGCATTTACAACCATTTATGCCATAATTGCACAAGCTGTTTGTAAATAATTTCTGTGAGAAACCTAAAGTTTGTGAAAAAAGTGAACGATTTATTTTATTTCATCGCATTTGGCGGTGAAATGGTGGCATGAAATATACCAAAATGGGCCTAGATCAATACTTTGGGTTGTCTTCTAAAAAAATATATACATGTCAAGGGATATTCAGGGATTCCTGAAAGATATCAGTGTTCCAATGTAACTAGCGCTAATTTTGAAAAAAAATGGTTTGGAAATAGCAAAGGGCTACTTGTATTTATTGCCCTATAACTTGCAAAAAAAGCAAAGAAGATGTAAACATTGGGTATTTCTAAACTCAGGACAAAATTTAGAAACTATTTAGCATGAGTGTTTTTTGGTGGTTGAAGATGAGTAACAGGTTTTGGGGGTCAAAGTTAGAAAAGTGTGTTTTTTCCATTTTTTCCTCATATTTTATAATTTTTTTTATAGTAAATAAGATATCATGAAAATAATGGTATCTTTAGAAAGTCCATTTAATGGCGAGAAAGATGGTATATAATATGTGTGGGTACAGTAAATGAGTAAGAGGAAAATTACAGCTAAACACAAACACCGCAGAAATGTAAAAATAGCCTTGGTCCTTAAAGGAAGGAAATTGAAAAATGGTCTTGTCCTTAAGGGGTTAAGGGGACGGGAAAGTCAAAGTAAAACATTCATAATTCAGATACAGCATGCAATTTAAAATAACTTTACAATTTAGTTCTATTATCATAATTGTTTTATTCTCTTGGTATATCATTTGTTGAAGAGTAAATCTAGGTAGGCACATGTCTATGCAGATGGAAACAGAAGAGGGCGCCTCATAGTGTGGTATGACCTTAACAATATAGTAGGTGTAATGATACAAGGAAGCTTACCAAAAGTAGTGGCACTGTACTATGACCAGTGCTAATAAACAGACTGACACTCTCAGCGGCCAGCACACTGATCCCAGGTATCGTCCACCGTGACTGCTCCCAGGTGCAACGTCTCAGGGTAAGAAAACCAACCAACGAAATAGTGCTAGCAACGGCTAGCAGACTTGTACCCCAGGATTTTTTCCGGGAACAGTTTCTTGTGATTTGCGGCGTCTCAATATGGATAACCGGGCAACACCGGCAGCAATAAAAACTGTCTGACAACTTCGGTAATATTAAAACAGATAAAAGTAAACGCTTTATTGTTAAACACAACGCGTTTCTCGACCACACACTGGTCGTTTCATCAGGTGATTTTTTGAAAAGCGGATACAATACATGGTAATCAATGCGGTTAAATACATTCAACAGGTAAAAACGGAAGTTGTCAGACATAAAAAAGACCAATAGGCATAGCTAATACAAAAGCATAGGTGTTCAAGGTGAAGACTCTAATCAGTGACGTAAAAAAGTGATGTGTTCAAAAGCAAAATTTAATATGTAATTCATGTGTGTCGATCCTCATTCATCGTATAACACAAATAACAACAATAGTATAAACGTATAAAAGTCTCTTTGCAATAATGTATTTAAGAGGAAGATATATACACTTCAAAGTAAAAAATGAAACTAAAAATAAAGTGTTATTTAAAAACCCCGGCGGGTGAATGAAAATAATGTAAGTGTATATAAATATCCCAAATAAGAAACCTTGCAGCTAAATATATGAACAGTGTTCTGAAACTAATAAGTAGAATAAAGTATCGACCTCAATCGGAACCTAATTCATCTAAAAATAGTAAATACATTTTACCCTATGTTACAACAGCAGCAAATGTGGAATATAACTGATAAGATCTAAATGTCTCAACATGAGAATAGGATCAAACATTGAATCAATATCACGATTAAAAAAGCAACATACTAACCCTTTAAAGCTGATATCAAATTTTAGATCGATGTCACAAATAAAAAATAGCAATTTTTGATATTAGATATAACTTAGTAAAATCCATGTATCTCAACGTAAAAAATACAGTCAAATGTTGATTTAATATCACACTAAATTATACTATTGTTGTTATTTGTGTTATACGATGAATGAGGATCGACACACATGAATTACATATCAAATTTTGCTTTTGAACACATCACTTTTTTACGCCACTGATTACAGTCTTCACCTTGAACACCTATGCTTTTGTATTAGCTATGCCTATTGGTCTTTTTCATGTCTGACAACTTCCGTTTTTACCTGTTGAATGTATTTAACCGCATTGATTACCATGTATTGTATCCGCTTTTCAAAAAATCACCTGATGAAACGACCATTGTGTGGTCGAGAAACGCGTTGTGTTTAACAATAAAGCGTTTACTTTTATCTATTTTAATATTACCGAAGTTGTCAGACAGTTTTTATTGCTGCCGGTGTTGCCCGGTTATCCATATTGAGACGCCGCAAATCACAAGAAACTGTTCCCGGAAAAATCCTTGGGTACAAGTCTGCTAGCCGTTGCTAGCACTATTTCGTTGGTTGGTTTTCTTACACTGAGAAGTTGCACCTGGGAGCAGTCACGGTGGACGATACCTGGGATCAGTGTGCTGGCCGCTGAGAGTTTCAGTCTGTTTATTAGCACTGGTCATAGTACAGTGCCACTACTTTTGGTAAGCTTCCTTGTATCATTACACCTACTATATTGTTAAAGGGACACTGTACCCAAATGTTTTCTTTTGTGATTCAGATAGAGCATGCAATTTTAAGCAACTTTCTAATTTACTCCTATTATCATTTTTTCTTCGTTCTCTTGCTATCATTATTTGAAAAAGAAGGCATCTAAGCTTTTTTTTTGGTTTCATTACTCTGGACAGCACTTTTTTATTGGTGGATGAATTTATCCACCAATCAGCAAGGACAACCCAGGTTGTTCACCAAAAATGGACCGGCATCTAAACTTACATTCTTGCATTTCAAATAAAGATACCAAGAGAATGAAGAAAATTTGATAATAGGAGTAAATTAGAAATTTGCTTAAAATTTCATGCTCAATCGGAATCACGAAAGAAAATTTTTGGGTACAGTGTCCCTTTAAGGTCATACCACACTATGAGGCGCCCTCTTCTGTTTCCATCTTTTTAGAATTTCCTTGCACCGGGTCAAGAGGAGCTTCCTGATTTCAACCGCCATTATCCCATAGGTCTACTCAAACACCTACTGTTTTACATTAACCATTGGGATATTATCCTATTTTGGACCAGCAAACAAGCAAGTCTTTTTCTCAACACAAAGAACTTTAATTTGACATTTATTTGATATTATTAGCTTGGTTCACATATTGCATTTATTGTTTGATCATTTGTATTCATATGATATGATTTTTTAATATTGTCATATTTTGTTTTCATTTTGTCTTTATTTTTTCCTTTATCATTTTCCCATCATATATTTTTTAGTTTATTTTTTATTCATAGGTCCTTTTTCCATTTTTTCTTCTTTTTTTCTACCAAACACTTTCTAGAGAGCGCTCCTCTATCAGATCATTTTTGGGATCTGCAGTTCTTTCACATGTCTATGCAGTCTATGGCAGTAGTGTTTGGAACTATGTATAACATTGCTATAAACACTGTTGCAAACTGGTAAAAATGGCTAAAGACACGTGCACGCTCCTGAACTCTCCTTGGATTTCTTTTTAACAAAGGATACCAAGGGAGTGTAGTGATTGTGAACATTTTAAAGGGACAGTCTAGTCAAAATTAAAATTTCATGATTCAGATAGGGCATGCAATTTTAAACACCTTTCCAATTTAAATTTATCATCAATTTTGCTTTGTTCCCTTGGCATTCTTTGTTAAAAGCTAAACCTAGGGTAAGCTCATATGCTGATTTATAAACCATTGAAGGCCACCACTGGTCAAAGTGCATTATAAAAAAATTTCCACAGTTAGACATTGTGCTCACTCTTGTGGATTTATTTATGAGTCAATACTGATTGGTTAAAAACAACAAGTCTGTTAAGCAACTGAGATAAGGGATCAGTCTGCAGAGGCTTAGATACAAGGTAATCACAGAGGTAACAAGTATATTCATATAACTGTGTTGTTTATGCCAAACTAGGGAATGGATAATGGGATTATCTATCTTTTTAAACAATAAACATTTTCAACTAGACTGTCCCTTTAAACTCATAACATGTTTAAGACACTATACATGGATCATCCTGTAAGTTTAATGCATAACAGATGGGTTGGGCTTTTGGAGCAATAAAAAAAAAAAAAAAGCATGTAACACCAGAAGACCATAACATGTGGTAGTTGGTACTAGTTGGTAGCTCTAGAAGCGTGGTACTTACTTCCAGGTGAATTTTACGTCAGAGGTCTGAAAGCCATAATCTTCATGGTCATGCATGTACTCAGAATGGATAGCTGCATTCCACATTATCTAATAGGAACAACAGAATAATCATTTTGATAAATCAATCACTCCTTTCAGCATAGAAACCGTAATGTTTCACCAACACAACTTTTTCACTAATCTAACTATATTTATTAGCTACCTTGTTAACCTAATATCCTGATTACTTAAGATAATAAAATTTTAATTATTACTCTAATATTTTTTTAAGATTCTAGTATACAATTCTGAAAATACACATTACCTTTAAAATATATTCTATTTATACGCACATTTAACAAGTTTAGCAAATACCTTTGACCACCTTAATTTGTTAATCCTAGTAATTAAATTCAAAGACAAAACAAAACCCGTTTAAATGGACATTCTACTCCAGAATTTTTATTGTTTAAAAAATAGATAATCCCTTTATTACCCATTCCCCAGTTTTGCATAACCAACACTGTTATATTAATATACTTTCTACCTCTGTGACTGCCCCCTTATTTTAGTTTTTTGAGAGACTTCCATTTAAGCCAATCCGTGCTTACTCCTAGGTAACTTCACGTGCGTGACCTCAATGTTATCTATATGAAACACACGAGCCAACGCCCTCTAGCTGTGAAAACTGTCAAATGCACTCAGATAAAAGGTGGCCTTCAAGGCCTTAGAAATTAGCATATAAGCCTACCTAGGTTAACCTTTCAACTAAGAATACCAAAGAACAAAGAACATTTGATGATAAAAGTTAATTTGAAAGTTGTTTAAAATTACTTGCCCTATCTGAATCATACATTTTAATTTTGACTAGGCTGTCCCTGGTTTAAAACAGTTGGGATTTAAAGTCTGAGCCCCTCGTCTCTATGTAGGTTTCTTATAAAAGCATGCAGTTTTTGTTTAGTATTCCCTTGAGTAGTTTAACACCTGGATTTTATTTACAGGTGAAACTCGAAAAATTAGAATATCGTGCAAAAGTTAATTTATTTCACTAATGCAACTTAAAAGGTGAAACTAATATATGAGATAGACTCATTACATGCAAAGCAAGATAGTTCAAGCCGTGATTTGTCATAATTGTGATGATTATGGCTTACAGCTCATGAAAACCCCAAATCCACAATCTCAGAAAATTAGAATATTGTGAAAAGGTGCAATATTCTAGGCTCAAAGTGTCCCACTCTAACCAGCTAATTAAGCCATAACACCTGCAAAGGGGTTCTTGAGCCTTTAAATGGTCTCTCAGTCTGGTTCAGTAGGAATCACAATCATGGGAAAGACTGCTGACCTGACAGTTGTGCAGAAAACCATAATTGACACCCTCCATAAGGAGTGAAAGCCTCAAAAGGTAATTGCAAAAGAAGTTGGATGTTCCCAAAGTGCTGTATCAAAGCACATTAATAGAAAGTTATGTGGAAGGAAAAGTGTGGAAGAAACAGGTGCACAAGCAGCAGGGATGACCACAGCCTGGAGAGGAATGTCAGGAAAAGGCCATTCAAAAGTGTTGGGGACTTTTACAAGGAGTGGACTGAGGCTGGAGTCAGTGCATCAAGAGCCACCACACACAGACGGATCCTGGACATGGGCTTCAAATGTCGTATTCCTCTTGTCAAGCCACCCCTGAACAACAAACAACGTCAGAAGCGTCTTACCTGGGCTAAAGAAAAACAGACCTGGTCTGTTGCTCAGTGGTCCAAAGTCCTCTTTTCTGATGAGAGCAAATTTTGCATCTCATTTGGAAACCAAGGACCCAGAGTATGGAGGAAGAATGGAGAGGCACACACTGCAAGATGCTTGAAGTCCAGTGTGAAGTTTCCACAGTCTGTGTTGATTTGGGGAGCATCTGGTGTTGGTCCACTGTGCTTCATTAAGTCCAGGGTCAACGCAGCCGTCTACCAGGAGATTTTGGAGCACTTCATGCTTCTTTCCGCAGACGAGCTCTATGGGGATGCTGACTTCATTTTCCAGCAGGACTTGGCACCTGCCCACACTGCCAAAAGCACCAAAACCTGGTTCAATGACCGTGGAATTAATGTGCTTGATTGGCCAGCTAACTCGCCTGACCTGAACCCCATAGAGAATCTATGGGGCATTGCCAAGAGAAAGATGAGAGACATTAGACAGAATAATGCAGAAGAGCTGAAGGCCGCTATTGAAGCATCCTGGTCTTCCATAACACCTCAGCAGTGCCACAGGCTGATAGCTTCCATGCCACGCCACATTGAGGCAGTAATTTCTGCAAAAAGGGCCCAAACAAAGTACTGAGTACATACAGTATGCATGCTTAAACTTTTCAGAGATCTGATATTGTTCTACTGGTATGTACAATCCTTGTTTTATTGATTGCATGTAATATTCTAATTTTCTGAGATTGTGGATTTGGGGTTTTCATGAGCTGTAAGCCATAATCATCACAATTATGACAAATCACGACTTGAACTATCTTGCTTTGCATGTAATGAGTCTCTCTCATATATTAGTTTCACCTTTTAAGTTGCATTAGTGAATAAATGAACTTTTGCACTATATTCTAATTTTTCGAGTTTCACCTGTAGTCTTTAGCCCAACAACAAATGTGCATTTCAATGAGTTAATATGGCTTTCCTACCTGCACACTGCCATCTAGGAACAATTGCAGAGACCATACCATCAGAACATTAGAAGGGGTAAAATAATTACATTTACTGTTAACCTAATCTAATCAGAAACAATTTAAAGGGACATGAAACCCACATTTTTTCTTTCATGATTTAGAAAGAGCATTCCATTTTAAACAACTTTCTAATTTCATTCCATTATCTAATTTGTTTTATTCTCCTGATATTCTTTGCTGAAAAGCATATCTAGATAGGCTCAGTAGCTGCTGATTGGTTCCTGCACATAGAAGCCTCATGTGATTGGCTCACCCATGTGCATTGATTTTTCTTCAACAAAGGATATCAAAAAAATGAAGCAAAATAAATAATAGAAGTAAATTGTAATGTTGTTTAAATTTGTATTCTCTATCTGAATCATGAAAGATTTTTTTGGGGTTTAGTGTCCCTTTAAAGGGCTGATTATTTAAAAATAAACTGCCTTGTGTGTAGAAGACAAAGTGTATTTTACTACATATGTCAAGGGACAGTCTACACCAGAATTGTTATTGTTTAAAAAGATAGATAACGCCATTACTACCCATTATTCAGCTTTGCACAACCAACATTGTTATAGTACTATGCTTTATAACATTTAAACCTCTAAATTTCTGTCTGTTTCTAAGCCACTAAAGACAGCCTCTTATCACATGCTTTTTATTTGCTTTTCACAACAAGGGTCTGCTAGTTCATGTGAGCCATATAGATAACATTGTGCTCTCTTCTGTGGAGTTGTGCCTGACACTGCACTAATTGGCTAAAATGCAAGTCAATAGATAATAAATAGCTATGTGATAAGGGGGCTTTCAGAAGATGCTTAGATACAAGGTAATCACAGAGGTTAAACGTATATTAATATAACTGTGTTGGTTATGCAAAACTGGGGAATGGATAATTAAAGGGATTATCTATCTTTTTAAACAATAAAAATATTGGAGTTGACTGTCCCTTTAATTTATAACAAATTAAATATATATATACACAACTTACCTTTTTTGGTACACATCCTACATTCACCTAAAAAAAGAAAAGAGCAGTTAATATTGTCCCCCAGAATGCAGTGGCAATGTAAAATGAGGCTAGCTGAAACGACTCAGATAATCAGATACTTGAGCGCTAAAATGAGATTAACAACAGGAAAAAGCTGATTCACACAAACCCATCAATAACCTTAGAAAAACACAAGTTGGGACAATGAGCCAAGGCAGCAGGATACTGACTGCATGCCAAACTAACAATGTGGCAGAAACATTTTTTAAGCATAAAAAAAAAAAATTACCTATACGCAAGATTTTTTTGTGCAAATATACATTTGAATCTCAAACAATTCCCATACATGTTAATGCTTAATTATGTGTAGTTAAAAAAAAATTGCCGTATACTTTCATTATTTATTTTGTCTGCTTTTCCAGTAATATAACTGCTTTTATAGTGCATACTACCGGACAACCAATACAGTGGCAGTCTACCTGTGCATGCATTATCTACTCCAGTATGTCCAAAAGCCAATGGTGATGTGTCATGTGGAGAATATACATGAATGTGGGGACAGCTGAGTGAGGGGACTTTCCCTATTAGGAGTCTTGTGATGTGGTTGGTGGTTATATCTTTGTACTTTGTGGGCTTTTTTTGTCCCTGTAGTGGTTAGACCCTTAAGTGGAGTTATGTTTAGGTAGGAATGTCAGTCTGAAAATAAACATTTGGAAAGTAGGCCTAGGCCTCAACCGTCAGTTATGTGATATTATAGTTAGTAAATGCTGAGGCAATCTGTAACCAATCCTTGTTGTTTTATCTATATTTTAATTTTACCAGCCGGGTGGCAAGTAGCTGGGTCCGGGCAGTGTAATACTTTGTAATACTATACATTTTTCTGTCATTTATAAATGTTCTTAAAGGGATACAGAACCTAATTTTGTTCTTTTCTGGTTCATATAGATCATGCAATTTTAAGCAACTTTCTAATTTACTACTATTATCAATTTTTCTTCGTTCTCTTGGAATCTTTATTTTCAAAAGCAGGAATGTAAGCTTCCCAGCCTGCCCATTTTTGGTTCAGCTACATTTAGCCACCAATCGGCAAGCACTACCCAGGTGTTGAGCCATAGATGGGCAGGCTGGTAAGCTTACATTCCTGCTTTTGAAAATAAAGATCCCAAGAGAACGAAGAAAAATTGATAATAGTTAATAGGAGTAAATTAGAAAGTTACTTAAAATCGCATGTTCTGTCTGAATCATGAAAGAAAAAAAATTGGGTAGAGTATCCCTTTAAGCTATCCAATGCACAAATTCATTGCATAATTTAACATAAATTGATTAAATGATAATTTGAGCAGTGAACATTGAAAACATTTAATATTAACTAATGTTAGTAATTAATATTGTCTCAAATGTTAGCCATGGGGTCAATACAATTAGTTTGTTGGCGCACCCATTAGACGCTAGAGAGAACACTCATAGGTCATATTTGTAATCAAATGTCAACAGCACTACGGCTTATTTCAAATTTGACTTTTAGGTCCCTTTAATTGCTTTAGAACTGAATATGCTCAGGAACGGAAAAAAAAAGAAACATTCATCAACATAAAATGTAACAATAAAAAACTGACAGTGGAGACCTCAACTAAACAAACTACACAGAGGCAAGTTAATATCTGCTGGTTTTTTTATTTAAAATAAGTGAAAGATCAGCACTTGTCTAGGATGACTCTAGACATGCATTTGTTATATAAAAATGAATGCTGAACATGGCCGTGGGTAAATGTGGCTCTTTTCAGAGCCGGATTTATTCATATAATAGTGAAATCTGGATCAGAAATGAGACGAATGCCGCTACCCGCAGCCATATTCGGCATTCAGATATAAAAACAAATGCCAATTGCATGTCTAGACTAACCCCCTTTTCATAAATTTAAGCCAGCTGTCTTAAAACTTTTTTTTATTACTAGCCAAAACAAGCCTTTGTTTATGTATTACAAGGTCACTGGCGACAATGACTTACTGTAGCATTTAAAGGACAATGACAATGCACAAAGTTCTGTTGAGAAACCTGATAATTACTCAAACATTAATGACTAACATCTGAGGTAGGATGATTCAGCATTTGATATCATTTTAATATCTGTTGATGCAATCTTAGCTGGAAATGTCAAATATTTTTGGCTCACTCTTATACTGGAACTCACCAAATCTGAGCATCCAAAGTTTATAATCAGAAACATTAAAGGGACATGAAACCCAAAAAAAATATTTCATGATTTAGGTAGAACATACAATTATAAACACTTTCCAGTTTACTTCTGTTATCAAATTTGCTTCATTCTCTTGGTATCTTTTGTTGAAGGAGCAGCAATGCACTACTGGTTTTCTAACTGAACCAATGACAATGTATGTATATATATATGCAACCACCAATCAGCAGCTAGAACCTATGTTCTTTGCTGCTCCTGAGCTTTCCTAGATAAACCTTCAGCAAAGGATAACTAGAGAAGGAAGCAAATTAAATAATAAGTTCCCACGGGAATAGGGCCCTCAATCCCCCTGTATTTGTCTGTAAAATGTTGTCTTTTATCGTATTGTTTCTCCATTACCCATGGGCAGCGCTGCGGAATCTGTTGGCGCTTTATAAATAAAGAATAATAATAATAATAAATAATAGTAGCAAATTGGAAAGCTGTTTAAAATTGTATGCTCTGTCTAAATCATGAATGTCTATTTATGACTTTACTGTCCCTTTAACATACCTTATAGTAAAAGTCCTTTTTGATTCCTTGTTTATTAGGAAAAATGCCAAGTGAACTGACCTGAATAGCTTTAAAAAGGTCTACTGATTTAACACTACAATAACAGTGGATAGTTATGTTTTAGGCAAAAATATATCTAAGCTATTTTAAAAGCCATTGGTGGTATGGGCTATATCTACCTCCTTTAAAGGGACACTGAACCCAATTTTTTTCTTTTGTGATTCAGATAGAGCATGCAATTTTAAGCAACTTTCTAATTTACTCCTATTGTTATTTTTGTTTTCATTCTCTTGCTATCTTTATTTGAAAAAGAAGTAATCTAAGCTATTTTTTGGTTCAGACTCTGGACAGCACTTGTTTATTGGTGGGTGAATTTATCCACCAATCAGCAAGAACAACCCAGGTTGTTCACTAAAAATGGGCCAGCATCTAAACTTACATTCTTGCATTTCAAATAAAGATACCAAGAGAATGAAGAAAATTTGATAATAGGAGTAAATTAGAAGGTTGCTTAAAATTGCATGCTCTATCTGAATCACAAAAGAAAACATTTGGGTTCAGTGTCCCTATAAGTAAAGGGTTTCACAGTTTGATTGCTCTAACAGTGCAAAAAAGATTTTTATTTTTTTTTTGCTAGAGATTAACTTTAATTTTCTCTAGTCCTTAAAGGACATGAAACCCAAAATATTTCTCTTTCATGATTCATATAGAGCATAGAATTTTAAACAACTTTCAAATTTACTTCTATTATTAAATTTGCATTCTCTTAGTATGCTTTGTTAAATCAGCAGCAATGCACTACTGGGAGCTAGCTGAACACTTCTGGTGAGCCAATGAAAAGCTGCATATATGTGCTGTCACCATTCAGCAGCTAGATCACAGTAGTGCATTAGCTGGTGAGCCTACCTAGGTATGCTTTTCAACAAAATATAAGAGAAGATACTAAATTGGATTATAGCAGTACATTGGAAAGTTGTTTAAATTGTATGTTCTATAATGAATCATGAAAGAAAAAAAAATGGGTTTCATAACCCTTTAGAGTGTGAACTTCTGTCACAAACAATTTTCTTGGAATAAACAGTTCTCGTGTCACAACAGACTCAATTTAACCTCTCCTTATAACTTAAATCCTACATTTCCTTTAGTAATTTTCTAGCCCATCTCTTAACCCTTTCTCAGCAGCGGCTGGTGAATTTTGAAGATGGTGGGGTGTTAGACCCCACCCCTTGAGATAAAGCCCCGCCCTTAGATGGCTCCACCCATATCACTACAAAATATATATGAAACAAAAAAGAAGAGACACTCAAGTCCCCTACATATAGAGGGCTCAAGATCACCCTATCCGGCACCTGAGTTTGCACCCAAATTAAAAAGCACAGATGAAAGCCACAGCTGTCCAATATATAGATACATCTATTAAGTATAACACTCAGATATGTTTATCAAAATAGCATAGACTGGAACCGATTCCAAAATAATATTTAACCATATAGCTAGCCGGGGTACATCTCATAATGACATCATAAATCTGAATCATTTGAAATTCTAAACTCAGAAAGTTCTATACAGTATCAGTTTCTTAAAGGTCAGTATGGCAAGCCCCCTAAAAGAACAAACAGTTCATACCAAGGGGCCGATTTATCAAGGGCCGAATGGCCCCTAATGCCCCTGTTTCCGCGCGAGCCTTCAGGCTCACCGGAAACCGCAGTTAAGAAGCAGCGGTCTTAAGACCGCTGCTCCTTAACAGGTCAGCTGCCTCTGAGGTTACAGACATCAATCCGCCTGATCCTTTACGATCGGGTTGATTGACACCCCCTGCTAGCGAATTGGCCACAAATCTGCAGGGGGCGGAATTGCACAAGCAGGTCACCAGAACTGCTTGTGCAATGTAAAAAGCCGACAGCGTATGCTGTCGGCATTCAGCAATCTCTGTCGGATATGATACGCTACAGCGTATCATGTCGGACAGACATTGATAAATCGGCCCTAAGAATTTATAGATTGTCTTGTATCTATGTCCTTTTTATACATGCCTAAATCTTGTTTTCCTGGCTGGTATTGAGCATTACTTTTTGGTTGTTGTCTACAAGATTACCATAATCCTTTTCCATGTCTATTTCACCAAGTCTTATCCCATTTAAGAAATAGGTGCTTATTTTTGCTTCTTATTTATAAAATCTAATTTGCCATTTACCAGCCCATTTTTGCAGTTTTTACAAATCTATATTGGCAAGTGGGACCAATGCTGATCGTTGATGGACCCCAGTTATCATTTTAAGTTTGCCCAATTTAAAGTGACATTAACAAACAAATTTGTAAGTTGCATGATATCTGAGACATTTGCAATACATTATGCAGCTATGTAAAAAAATAAATAAGATTTTAACTCAAAGTCTATTCAGTGCTCTGTGAGCAATTATCCTTCAGTTACTGTCACCTGCATGTTGAATACATACAGAGAGAAGCGCACTCACAGGAACGAACAATTAGCTCAATACCATTGTTAGCCTGTTCTATAGCGATTTACCTGGGTGCAGCTTCTTTTAGCCCAGTAATGCTTTTCACAGAGAACTTTCCTGTAGTATATCAGTCTGATCCCGCCTATTACGGTCAGTCCAGCGCCGGAACAAAGGAACCCTAGATGATCGTTTCAGCCTTCTTTGGGCCTCGTCAGTGAGGTGTAGCCATATTCCTCTAAGCACACTGAGCAAGGAGTCCATGTCTGGTTTCCCCTTTTGGGGTTTGTTGTTTTCTCTCATTCAGAGAAGAATTGCCTGGTATTTCGGCGCTGGACTGTCATTGGGCAGGGTCAGACTGATATGCTACAGGATATTTTTTTCTCTGTGAAAGGCATAATGTGCTAAAAGAGACTGCACCCTGAGTGGCACTAGCCTTGTAAACAAGCACAGACGTTTATCTAGCTTTTGTTCTGTCTCAGTTGAGTGTGTCTCTCTATTTTCTTGTTAGCTGCCCGTTGAAATAATAATAATAATAAATAAAAAAGGTAATTTGTGCTGAGTTCAAACTTTCCTTTACTGTGATCTCATAGGATTTCAATGAAATCTTGTAAGATTTCATAGTAAACTTCCTTAAACTGAGTAGGGAAATAACATGACTGTGCATGCCAGGCACTCCCTTAACATTCCTGTGGCTATCATCCTGATTGGCTGCCTAAAGTCCCTTTATAATGAGATGTGCCCTGGTCAAAAAGGATGATCTTCCTGGAGTTATTCTGAATTAATCGATTTCTCCAGATTAGTCCTCAGAAGCCATCCTGAAGTTTGCCCACAGTTCAAAATATTTAAATGAGATGACTCTAGAGTCATTCACTGGCTGTCCATGCTTGTGAAGTAATCAATCAGTAAGGTAATCTGCTAATCATTCTAAAGTCATCAACCAGAATTTGTTACCTGATGCTGTTGACTTTACAAGCCTGGTGATGTCTGATGATGTGCAAATGACTTCTAAAGTAGTTTGATGATCATCAAATGACTCCAGGATGGTCTCTAAAGCAGTGTTTCTCAACAGCCGGGCCGCGGCCCACTACCGGGCCGCGACGGCCCTTCTGGTGGGCCGCGACCCGACATAGCCTCCAAACACTCGCTCTGACAGGCCCGCCTTTACATATCTCCGATATTTCGGCTGGGCCTGTCAGAGTGCCACTGCGCATGTCTGTTTGCGCACTGTGAGGGGGTAGAGGCGCACTGTGAGCGGGTAGTAGCGGCGGGTGGCGTGCAGAGCGGGAAGCTTCGGCTCACAAGTAAGTAAGCCCACTGACACCAATGACATATAATTACGGCCACTGACACCAATGTGTATAGTTAGGGCGGCCACTAGACACCAATGTGTTTGAGTAAATTGTGTATAATATATATATATATATATATATATATCCCACTGACACCAATGAATTATCATATAATTAACCCACTGTGTGTGTGTGTATATATATATATATATATATATATATATATATATATATATATATATATATATATATATATATATATATATATACACACAAAGTCATAGATAGGATAGCACAATCTTACTAAGGTAATGCCACGGTGCTCTGCTAATATCATAACAATTCTCTCCAAAAAGCAGGCAGCTCACTGGTCTTTGCAATAAAACTTAGAATTTATTGTTTCAGTTTAAAAATCAAACGTTTCGGCACTGCATTGTGCCTTTGTCAATGTTATACAAAAAAGTACAAGGACAGAGTGCACCCAAGTACCCCGGATCAGTGAACAAACATTTAAAACAAACCCCCTTAAATAGAGGGAGACAACTTAACCCCACTTAGCCTTTACCGCCATATCGTTCGCATGATCATCCAATTAGCTAGTCCCTACGTCACGCTGGCACGCTAGCCGTGCCTAGCGTGATGACGCATAGCACGGCGTTGTTATGACAACGTCCAAAGCGTTACATCGGTGGATAGGCCAGATATTAAGAGATCACCAGTAGACAGTCTGCGCATGTTCAGAGTCATAAAGTATTCATGAAGCGCAGCGGTTGCTCTGGGCAACCAGTGTAAACCTGTCAACTTAGCGGGCAAAAACCGCTCTAGGTGTCTCATATTATGTGGCTACGGCGGGGACCAAAGAAATGTGTGATCTTGTCAGACTTCCAAACCGCACAACACACATGACATTTAATATATCAAATAAAAGTACATATAAATGTAGAGTCATATACTTAGGTCTGTTATAATGCTGAAATGCAAGTCTGAAAGATATGTCTAAGCAGCGATGTGAACTTATTCTATATCAAAGGATTATATGCAAAAATATATGTAAAAAGGTATATGCAGAGCAAGCGACATGGTAGTGTATGTATTAGATAGACCTTATCCCTGATGTTCATTGAACATAAATGTGGTATGTATCACTAAACCGGTACCACTAATTGATCTAAATATACATCAAACCCATGGAGCATGGTAGTAACCATAACAGTGAAACTTCCACAGACCCAAGCTAAGTGGACATAGGCATCGGTGTTAATAAAAAGGGCTGAAATCCAAAGTAGTATTGAGTCCCTTTGGGGTCATAGTTCCCAATTTATGAATCCACCTGCTCTCGCATTGGAGTAATTTTTTACCCCTGTCACCACCCCTTGGATTTGGTGGGACATGATCAATCAGCATTGATCTAATACTTGACACTGGGTGTTTGAAGTTTGCACAGTGGCGTGCCACCAGTTGGTCCGAGTCACCATCTTTCAGGGCTTCCCGTATGGCGTGGCGATGATTTGCCATCCTGTCGCGGAAGGAAGTTATTGTTTTTCCAATGTAAATAAGTGAACATGGACAAGACAACATGTAGATCACATAGGTACTAGTACAGCTGAGGCGATGATTTATTTTAAACCTTTGGTTTTTGTGGGGGTGTTGGAAAGTCTCCCCTTTGCACATGCTGTTACATGTTGTACAGCTCCCACAAGGGAAGCAACCTTTTTTAGATGTCTTGAGCCATGTTTCCTTTTTGTAGTGGTTTACAGGATCTGCTTTAACCAAGATGTCCCTCAGGTTCCTTGCTCTGCGATAGACCACCCTTGGAGCGTTCATCTTCTGAAAAGGTAACATGGGATCTGTCCCCACCACTGGCCAATGGCGACGTGCTGCATTGGATAAACGTTCACAACCAGGTGTGTACGTGGTGATCAAGTTCAGTTGTTCAGACTGATCCCTTTTAGGAACCCTGATATCTTGTAAAGTGTCCGTGCATAACAACTTCTCCTGTATGTCACAGATGTCTGTCATGGGATAACCCCTTTTATTCAATTTCAAGCCCATTTCTTTTACTTGGGTAAAAGAAATGGGCTTGAAATTGAATAAAAGGGGTTATCCCATGACAGACATCTGTGACATACAGGAGAAGTTGTTATGCACGGACACTTTACAAGATATCAGGGTTCCTAAAAGGGATCAGTCTGAACAACTGAACTTGATCACCACGTACACACCTGGTTGTGAACGTTTATCCAATGCAGCACGTCGCCATTGGCCAGTGGTGGGGACAGATCCCATGTTACCTTTTCAGAAGATAAACGCTCCAAGGGTGGTCTATCGCAGAGCAAGGAACCTGAGGGACATCTTGGTTAAAGCAGATCCTGTAAACCACTACAAAAAGGAAACATGGCTCAAGACATCTAAAAAAGGTTGCTTCCCTTGTGGGAGCTGTACAACATGTAACAGCATGTGCAAAGGGGAGACTTTCCAACACCCCCACAAAAACCAAAGGTTTAAAATAAACCATTGCCTCAGCTGTACTAGTACCTATGTGATCTACATGTTGTCTTGTCCATGTTCACTTATTTACATTGGAAAAACAATAACTTCCTTCCGCGACAGGAAGGCAAATCATCGCCACGCCATACGGGAAGCCCTGAAAGATGGTGACTCGGACCAACCGGTGGCACGCCACTGTGCAAACTTCAAACACCCAGTGTCAAGTATTAGATCAATGCTGATTGATCATGTCCCACCAAATCCAAGGGGTGGTGACAGGGGTAAAAAATTACTCCAATGCGAGAGCAGGTGGATTCATAAATTGGGAACTATGACCCCAAAGGGACTCAATACTACTTTGGATTTCAGCCCTTTTTATTAACACCGATGCCTATGTCCACTTAGCTTGGGTCTGTGGAAGTTTCACTGTTATGGTTACTACCATGCTCCATGGGTTTGATGTATATTTAGATCAATTAGTGGTACCGGTTTAGTGATACATACCACATTATGTTCAATGAACATCAGGGATAAGGTCTATCTAATACATACACTACCATGTCGCTTGCTCTGCATATACCTTTTTACATATATTTTTGCATATAATCCTTTGATATAGAATAAGTTCACATCGCTGCTTAGACATATCTTTCAGACTTGCATTTCAGCATTATAACAGACCTAAGTATATGACTCTACATTTATATGTACTTTTATTTGATATATTAAATATCATGTGTGTTGTGCGGTTTGGAAGTCTGACAAGATCACACATTTCTTTGGTCCTCGCCGTAGCCACATAATATGAGACACCTAGAGCGGTTTTTGCCCGCTAAGTTGACAGGTTTACACTGGTTGCCCAGAGCAACCGCTGCGCTTCATGAATACTTTATGACTCTGAACATGTGCAGACTGTCTACTGGTGATCTCTTAATATCTGGCCTATCCACCGATGTAACGCTTTGGACGTTGTCATAACAACGCCGTGCTATGCGTCATCACGCTAGGCACGGCTAGCGTGCCAGCGTGACGTAGGGACTAGCTAATTGGATGATCATGCGAACGATATGGCGGTAAAGGCTAAGTGGGGTTAAGTTGTCTCCCTCTATTTAAGGGGGTTTGTTTACTGATCCGGGGTACTTGGGTGCACTCTGTCCTTGTACTTTTTTGTATAACATTGACAAAGGCACAATGCAGTGCCGAAACGTTTGTTTTTTAAACTGAAACAATAAATTCTAAGTTTTATTGCAAAGACCAGTGAGCTGCCTGCTTTTTGGAGAGAATATATATATATATACATATATTATAATTATATGATAATTCAGTGATGTCAGTGGGATCCACATATATATATATATATATATATATATATATATATATATATATATACACACACATACATATATATATACATATATGTGGTTTACAGTGGGTTAATTATATGATAATTCATTGGTGTCAGTGGGATATTTATATGGATCCCACTGACACAAATTAATTATTACATAATTAAACCACTGTAAACCACACATATACATTATATATATATATATGTGTGTGTGTGTATATATATATATATATATATATATATATATATATATATATATACACACACATCTGTAGGTATGTATGTATATATATATATATATATATATATATATATATACACATATACACACATACAGTATAAAGATAGATATAGAAAAAAAAAAATATATATATATATATTAATATAGATTTCTTCCGAACCTACTCCAACTCACTCCCGATGCTTACCGGGCCCTGGACAGGTCCGGCTGAAATTTACCGGGCCTTGAGGTCACTTAGGTTGAGAACCACTGCTCTAAAGTAATCATGTATATCTTGGGCTACTGAGTACATTTTGACTTTCAAGTGTTCCCTACACAGAAAAGAGGCGTATGAGAGGGGGGCCCTACAATATGATCACTTGGAGGGGGAGGTGAGGAGGATGAGGGGGATCACTACACTACATATTTTTTTTATGTTATTAATAAATAAAATGTAAAAAGTAGTGTATGTTAACAGGGTACTGGCAGAAAGCTGCCAGTACCTAAGATGGCAAAGGCCATTGGGAGGGGAGAGCGTTAGAGAGTTGTTTGGGAGGGATCAGGGAGGGTAGATTGGGACCCAAAACTGCAGAAAATAAATAAATGAATAAAAAAAAAAGCCCTAAATCTTCAAAATGGCAGACTGCCTGCTAGTACCTAAGATGGTGGTGAGGAGTGTGTGTGTGGGGGGGGGAAATACCTAAATTATAATACTATTACCCTAACCCGCTATTTAACCCCTGCACTACCGGGATATTAGAAGTGTGGTGCGCAGCTGAAGTTAGGAGTCTTCTAATTACCAAAAAAACAATAGCAAAGCTATGCATGTCTGCTATTTCTGAACGAAGGGGATCCCAGAGAAGCTTTTACAACTATTTGTGTTATGACTGCGCAAGCAGCACGTAAATACTTTCAGTGAGAAACCCAAAGTTTGTGAAAAAGCTAAAAGGGACAGTCTAATTTAACATAAATTGATTAAATTATAATATGTGAGCACAATGTTATCTTTATGGCACACATGAACAAGCATTGTCTATCTGTGAAAAACTGTCAAAATGCAGTGCGATAAGAGGCTGCCTTCAAAGGTGTAAAAATTAGCATATGAGCCTACCTACATTTATCTTTTAACAAAGAATACCAAGAAAACAAAGCACGTTTCATGAGAAAAGTAAAGTTGTTTAAAATTGCATGCCCTATCCGAATCATGAATAGACTGTCCCTTTAATGATTTGTTTTATATTATCACATTTGGCGTAAAAATCGTGGCACGCACACATATACATACATACATACACACACATTACACACACATATACATATACACACACACACACACACACACATATATACATATACATATATATATATATATATATATATATATATATATATATATATATATATATATATATATTATAGTTTTAAAAGTTAAATAAAAAAAAAGTTATATTTCTGTTTAAATGGAGTATTTTGTTTTTCTCTGAAATTCACGTTAGCGAAAGGGTTAATGCTACATCACTGGTAAATCCTGCAGATTCTTCCCTGTTTAATTGAACCTGTCATTCAATGTCTGCACTATTGCCAAAATGTATTAAGTTGTATTCACATCCTCTCTGTCACATCAAAGGTAGGGGGGGATAAATCACTCCCGGGGTGATTGACAGGCACTGCTCTAGTGCATTTTGTTGCGTGAGAGATTGTATGGGGGGGGGGCTTTATTAAATATGTATTGCAAACTTCTTGCTCTTAAAAATGTATCTGTCATTAGCTTCACAAAGAAACCAGATCTTTTTGAAAAATACTCAAAGACCACCTGCATCATCCCCATGTCCCTTTAAATTATTACCTCCATGTTCCTGTACAAAATAAAAATCTTTAGGACTGTGGCATTACAGAGAAACCACGTCAAAATGGGTTTGGAACTAAAGAGTGATCAAGCACACTGTGTGTAGTCATGTGCATGCCCCTGTCTGGAATTCCTTGAGTGCAGTGCAAACTTACTTTTGATTGGGCTTTTGTTTTGAATGCAGGATTCATGATCTGCTTCAAAGCAGTGAATTTGTATGTAAGTGTATTGTTATTTAAAGGGAGAGGAAACACCAACATTTTCTCTTTCATGTTTCGGATAGAAAATGCAATTTCAAACAACTTTCCAATTTACTTTTAATATAAAAATTGTTCATTCTCTTGTTATCCATTGCTGAAGGAACAGCATTGCACTACTGGCAGCTAGGTGAACACATCTAATTAGCCAATCACAAAAGACAAATGTGTACAGGCACCAATTAGCAGCTAGCACCCACTAGTGTGGGATATGTGTGTATTCTTTTTCAACAACTGATATCAAGAGAATAAAGCACATTTGAAAATAGAAGTGAATTTAAACGTGTCTTAAAATTACATTCTCTATCTGAATCATGCAAGTTTAAAGGGACACTGAACCCAATTGTTTTCTTTTGTGATTCAGATAGACCATGCAATTTTAAGCAACTTTGTAATTTACTACTACTCGTTCTCTTGCTATCTTTATTTAAAAAGAAGGCATCTAAGCTTTTTTTGTTTGTTTCAGTACTCTGGACAGCACTTTTTTTTATTGGTGGATGAATTTATCCATCAATCAGCAAGAACATCCCAGGTTGTTCACCAAAAAAGGGCCGGCATCTAAACTTACATTCTTGCATTTAAAATAAAGATACCAAGAGAATGAAGAAAATTTGATAATAGGAGTAAATTAGAAAGTTGATTAAAATTGCATGCTCTATCTGAATCATGAAATAAAAAGTTTGGGTACAGTGTCCCTTTAATTTTTACTTTCCTATCCCTTTAAAGTATTTTATGTAGTGTAAGGTCTCTATCACTCTTAAAAACAACATAGTGAAAAAAACTAAGTCAATAAAACGTTTGTTTTTTAAAACTTTGAATAGTGAGTGGGTCTACTAAAACAGATGCATGATTAGTTCAAAGTGACTTTGCAGCTGGGAGTGTGTTCCTAATACAGTCTATTGGCCAGGTGGTAAAGCATTGACTGGTTGTACTGCCTGCCTGCAAAGCTGGCAGCATGGCTCCTAAGGGGCACAAAAATGTAACTTTCAATACAGTTATTGAGAATGTTCATCTGTAGGGGGGACAAGAGTGGGCTATGCACCCCCACCATTCTTCTTTTTTTATATATGATAATTATATATTACAAATAAAGGGACAGTGCACTATAAAACTGATCTCACTTTAATGTATTTCAAAACGTCTTGCAGAGTATAGAATGTATATATCATTGCTCCTTTGTATTTACTTTTGAAATTCATTACAATTATGGGGGAGATAAAAATCCTCCATGTCTCAAAAGTAAATCAATATACATTTTTGCATAGAAAATTAGCACATCTAGTCAAGTTCCCCGCTTGCGTTTCCCCAGTAAAAATCCACATACAATGTTACTAATGTACAAGAGGATTCTGGGTAAGATATGCAAAATCTCAGGTTTTTTGCTTCAAATACAATTTTAACACAGAAATTCCTGAACAGGATTATTGCAACAACACAGAAATCACTCACTAGACAAGCTTGTTTCATTCTTTTGGAACTCGTCAGTAGGAGATAGATTTCTGGTTGTTGCATTGGTAAAGCTAATTTCAGGATTAAATCAAAATTCATTAAAATTATGGGGGAGATAAAAATTATTTACTTTTGTATATGAAATAGCATTTTTTGTTAATTGAAACCACATTTTTAATGGGAGCTTGTACGGAGAGCAGATTACCTAATTTTATCTTTCCACACTTAAATAATTAGGTACTAAAATCCACCAATTGAGAGATTGATTTCTGCTAGTGCCTCTTGTTAACCTAGCTTTTCTACAGCTAATGCTGCTGTTCTGACATTTTAAGTATATGCTACAGCTTCAACAGACAAAAGCAGCTGTTTCAAATGACAAAATAAAGGCACATGAGATATTTTAAAACAATTTAATAGATTCCAGCAGGTCAAATGGATCATTGAGAACACATTAAAGGGGGGAATTGTACTAAAACCAATAACGTTGCTACAGGTCCGGTATCTGATCCTCCATGATAAACAAACGACTGGTGACGGCAGTCACATCCAAAGCAAGGCAGCTCGGTGCAAACATGCGTGGCAACACTGAGAAGTGGTACACGCCAAATAAAAGGGGGTTCAGCTGAGGAAGCAAATAGACTAGAGAAGAAAATGAACAGCAGCACTCCTTGAATTCTTGTGGAAAGTAAAAAATGTCTTTATTTCAACAATTAAAAACCATACTCAAAGACAAGAAGTAAAGGGAAAAAATATCCTTACGCATTTCGTGCCGTACAGCACTTAGTCATAGAATAGGGGGGAAATTGTACTGTACACTGTAAATATTAATATTTGGGCATATTTAATTTTTTCCTTTACCCCCACCCCGGAAAACCTACTATGGATACCCAGGTGCATGAGATAGGTAGGTGACATGGGGCTATACACTGCTTCAATGCTTTAAAAGCATTGCATGAATATATAATGTTAAGTGTCCCTTTAAAGATTGTTGTGCTTGCTCAGTTTACATATTTATTTAAAAAAAAAAAAGTTTTCTAGTTGAAAATAAATATATACACATACAAATATGAAACTTAAAATTGTAAAACATAGAAATAAAATAGAGCATCAGAATATTTTATAATAGCTAAGTGAGAAAACCTGTATTCAAACACATTAGGAAGTTATGAAAACTGGATAAATAAATCACTTTTTTTTTAACTTAGCATTACTCATGTATATTTTTCATATATGTAGGTTTGCAGAAAGCCTGAAAAAAGCCTATTTATTGCATGGTTACTAAATATGTGTGTGAGCAACTATATTTTCCAATTATATCATTAAAGGGACACTGAACCCAATTTTTTTTTTCGTGATTCAGATAGAGCACGACATTTTAAGCAACTTTCTAATATACTTCTATTATCATTTTTTCTTCGTTCTCTTGCTATCTTTATTTGAAAAAGAAGGCATCTACGCTTTTTTTCTTTGTTCAAAACTCTGGAAAGCACTTTTTTTATTGGTGGATTAATTTATCTACCAATCAGAAAGAACAACCCAGGTTGTTCACCTAAAATGGGCCGGCATCTAAACTTACATTCTTGCATTTCAAATAAATATACCAAGAGAATAAAGAAAATTTGATAATAGGAGTAAATTAAAAAGTTGCTTAAAATGTCATGCTCTATCTGAATCATGAAAGAAAAAATTTGGGTTCACTGACCCTTTAACATAAATCAGGCAGTTTAAACAAACATAAACAGAAGCACTTGTAACGAATTGTAATTGCATAGGAAAAGAAGCTAAATAAAAGTGTAAGGTCTTTAGCTGAAACACCTTAAAGGGACATTTAACACCTGATGAAAATCCCTAAAACCTACTTTTTCTTATTAATAAAAAATAAAATAATCACTGCTGACTATTTTATATGCTTGATTCTCCTATGCTTGATTCTCCTATGTAAGATATCATATTGTAACGCACGCTGCAGGCAGGGGCACAGAAGTCACATGCTCATGATGCAGTCAAGTGACACACACGGCTATATTACATACCGTATACTTAGAGGATCACATCTGTGTGAGCTGCTTTGACTGAAGAAACATATTTATTAGTTAGAGTATAAATGTATTAGATTTAGCCATGTATAATACACATCATATGCATCTTAACTTAAATAAAATGCGTAGTAAGTAAGTACTGTGTATTTGTGTTTCTAACTCCCACCACAGTTAAAACTTCAAACTGCCCACAAGTTTTATGTTTTAAGAAAAGCTGTTTGCTGCAGGCACTATTATCAGAGTAATTTATTTGTTGTAACCTCCGTGGGGGAAGAGGGAGGGAGAGGCTGTGACGCTGCATATTCTCTCGGTGCAGAAGATTTCTGCTTTTCAAGACTTCTTCTGTTTATATAAATCACTAAAGGCTGACAGTTAGGGCTCCATGTACTAAGCAGTCAGCGAGCTATCCGCAACAAATCTCGCGTAAAAACTTGCAAACTGATATGTACAAAGTCGTCAACTATGTTCAAACTCGCATCTTTAAAATTGCGAGTGTACTTATCTGCCAAACCTCGCTACCTCTCCATTTTTCACTGTAATTAGACACATTTGACCACCAACTCGCCAAAAACGAATGTACTAAAAAATCTATTTGTCCGCTTGCGACAATTTCCGCTCCCACCTCGTTATTTTTGCCTCGCCACCTTTTAGGTGGTGGGCAAGGTACAAAACAATAGGAAAGTCACTCTAGACGCTAGTCTAGACATATATAAAAGGCAGTAATATCAGCATTGTACTTACATTGTTCATTTCGGCAGCTATGGAGACACTTCTGTATTTGTTTATTCTCTGTGTGATGCAAATGTGGTCTAGATAGAAGACAGAATACTGGAAATGTCGCAAATCATAACTGGCGTCTAATTTGTCTCTCATTTCCATGTACATAAATTGCGCCCAATCTCTGTAATCACTCTTCAAAAAATTTTGAACAATAATAAAGTTGTTTAGATAAGTTGAACTTTTATAGGAGCAAAATTCTATTCCCGCGACTACTATGACGTTCGTGACACCATGCATGTCACGTGTTTATTAATTGGCCAGACAATTCAACTGAAAGTTAAGTACATCAGCTTAGTCGCGGCGAGTGAGGCGTCAAATTTATCAATAATCCGCCACTGTTCGCGGCGGGCTAGACGTGTCTATTTATTGGGGGATTATTAGTACATAGCGACAGCGGACACCATTTCGCCCGCGGCGAGTAACGGCGAGTTTATCCGCGTCTACAATGACGGATGAATTGACGACTTAGTACATGGAGCCCTAAGTGATCGTTTAGCAATGATTGTCAGCATTGAAAGAGACGATCATTGCTAAACGATCACTAAGCTTGTACAACTGTCAGCCCTTAGTGATTTATATAAACAGGAGAAGTCTTGAAAAGCAGAAATCTTCTGCACCAAGAGTATACAGTACTATATGTAATGTAATATAGCCGTGTGTGTCACTTGACTGCATCATGAGCATGTGACTTCTGTGCCCCTGCCTGCAGCGTGCGTTACAATATGGCAGTTTACACAGGAGAATCAAGCAGTGGATCAGTGCTGTACTTTAAAACAATATCCTTCAACAGTTTGGGGTAAGAGGAGCATATAAAATAGTCAGCAGTGATTATTTTATTTTTATTAATAAGAAAAAGTAGGTTTTAGGGATTATTAGAAGACAGGTGTTTAGTGTCCCTTTAAAGGGACATGAAACCCAAAATTCAGATAGTGTGAACAACTTTCCAATTTACTTCTATTACCAAATTTGCTTCATTATCTTAGTATCCGTTGTTGAAGGAGCAGAAATCCATTACTGGGGCTAGGTGAAAACATCTGGTAAACCAATTACAAGAGGCATATATGTGCAGCCACCAATCAGCAGCTAGCTCCCGTAGTGCATTGCTGCTCCTGAGGATACCTAGGTATTCTTTTCAACAACAGATACCAGTAGAATGAAAGAAATGATATCATAATAGTAAATTGGAAAGTTGATTAAAATTGCCAGATCTGCCTGAATCATTAGTGTTTAATTTGATTTTACGGTCCCTTTAAGTGTTAAGACACCCTGCAATGCATGGCCTAGCTAGCTGAGTTGGATACATTATTGTCTGTTAGGGAGGGCTTAGACTTATCATATATATTCCAGGTCTCCATTTTCTCCTTCCTCTTTTCCTGTTGGTCTTTCCTGGTCTTCCCTCCGTCCATCACTTTCAGAATTTGTTGTGTTGTTTGGTTCATGCTATCGGGTGTGACGGTGTAGAAATGACCGTCTTCCTTACAGTTGACATAGTTACTGGTGGCCGGGGAATGTGCAATCGTTCTAACCCTCTTATTGTAAGTACAAAGCTTTAAAGTGAAAGACAACCATAGCATTTCACAAACGCCAAGATTGACTATTGAAACAAATAAAGGGGACTTTCATTCATGAACTATAACATACTTCATGCAGAAAGCTCCTTTATTTGTTTCAAGCAATCGCCGATCTGAGCTGCAACAGCAGCACATGGCAGATCGCTGTTTTGAGAAGAGGTGCCCTTGGGAGCCGAATTTACCGCACGGGCTATTTGCTAAGAGGTGAAAACGTCACCTCTTAGCAAAACAAGGAAGTGCCGTGGGCTGCCTTAGCGATCACTTGAAACAAATAAAGGAGCTTTCTACATGAAGTATCTTATACTTCATGATTGAAAGTCTCCTTTATTTGTTTCAATAGTCAATCCTAGCGTTTGTGAAACGCTAGGGTTCACTTTAAAGTGAAGGTCAATTTGGATGAATTAGTGCCCGTTTTTTAATAAACCTATTAAAAACAAGGGCACTTTAATTCATCAAAATTGACATTTCACTCCACTTCTTCAAAAACGTACCTTTTAATCCTGAAAGCCTCTCCAGCGATTCCCCCGGCCGTCAGAAGCCTTGTCTTACGTCAGAAATGATGAATCAGGCTTCCTCCAATCACGGCTTCCCCCCCGGGTGGGATCATGGCCTGATGCAACGCTGTGATTGGAGGAAGCCGGATTTGTCATTTTGGACCCGCGAGGAGGACTTGCGACAGGCGGAGGAAGCGCTGCAGCGGCTGACAGGATTAAAAGGTAAGTTTTTGAAGAAAAGGAGTGAAATGTCAATTTTAATGAATTAAAATGCCCTTGTTTTTAATAGGTTTATTCAAAACCGACACTAATTCATCCAAATTGACCTTCACTTTAAGTTTTTCTCCTCCAGGTGGCTGCATGATGTTGGACAGCTAGCACTACCTGGATCCCTACTAGGGTGGAGCTTGAGTTAGTCATCCTAGTAGATGGTGTCAGGGCCCATATTTTTTTTTTACCAGTGTCTGTTGGAGCCAGGGTCATGATGTAGCAGGTTGGAGCCTGTTGCGTATCTTCCCACAGGCTAGCTGGCCCTATGCTCCTGATGGCATCTGGTTTGAATTTATCGGTTGGCGCCCGGCAGGGGCTCTGTAGTGTCCCAACAAATTGTTGGGGCCCTGACCTGCTGGCGCATGTATATTATTATTTATTATCAGTTATTTGTAGAGCGCCAACAGGTTCCTGCAGCGCTATTAATTTAATGGCTCTTTTGCCGCAGTCCTTAGAACTTTTTTCTTCGGGTAAAAAGTTTAGTATTTTCATTTATTAAGTTAAATTAATAAATGGGACCATGTATGGTCTTCTCTCCAACTCTGTTGTGTCTTTATTTGTAGTGTTGGTAGTTACGCTAGGCAATTACATTAAATGGGTGGGCTTAATCAAATTGTTGCAAGAATTATATTATGAGTGTATGTTCCACCACCTGTTTCATGGCAAACTATGTGATTTAAGTTGGGGGTTTTTTTCTACACAAACATATATGAATGATACAAACATATAAGTGTAGCCAAGTCAATTACATAATCAATACATGCACACTTGCTATACCAATACTGATCACATGTAAAAAAACTAAATCTATATATAAATCAATAACAGTAACCACCTTTGATTTTATGACCGCACCAGGTTCGGTTGTATTCAGACACACACAACAAAATGACACTGATGATGATACTTACACAAGTGCCCCCTAACTTGTTGCTCTCCACCACAGCCGCTCGGGCACCCAACTCCGCCGCCCTGCGGGCACTGGCCAGTCCACCTGATCCTCCCCCGATCACCAGGTAATCAAACGAGCAGTGCGGGCGCCGACGGGGATGAGCCCCACACTGAACCTCCGAATTTGAGTGACCCCCTTGCACATCACCAGCACCAGGAGGGACGTGTGCCATACTGAAGCCGGCTACACTAAGCCTGTTGTAACCTTCCGGCTGGGTGTTTTGAAAGAGCCGGTTTGCTAATCCGAAAAAGGGGAAGGAGAAAGGTGATGTGCAGCTGGTGTAGTTTAAAGACTTGTTACGGGGTGATAGACTCCCTGTAGCAAATAGATACCTAGATCTGCTGCTGACAGCACTTGTGCAATGTGGAGATCTAGTATAAATGTATCTGCAGCAGTAGTTTCCGGGTGGGGATGTTGGGGAAAGGATGCTGTGGAGTCCGCTACTATCACTGAGAGACCTGCTATTAGTTGTTCTGCTGTGCCTGGATGGCTGTAGGATGCTATCCCCGAATCGGTGCTGCAGCAGATGTCTTACTCTCAGGCCCGTGTTCCGGATCATTGCTGTAACGCGGAAGTCTATGTGCACAAGTACTAGAGAGGAGGAGACTGGCTGTGCCACTGCCCTCTGTCATTGCTTAGTCACAGTGATTTGCAAGGTTCTGATCTGCCTCAGATGCCAGGCTTACATTTGATTATTTAGAAAACACAAGTGAGAGCCAAGTCAATTGGGGATGGGCTTATCAAGTTCCATTCATTAGGTGATCTAGTTCTGCTGTGTAAACATTGTGATAGATTATATTCTCTTTAAATATTTGCTCTAAAATGTATAAAGACATTTGCCTAGGTTAAAAAAATAATTTCAAAATGCTTCCCTAAACCACGACAAGGAAGTTGGTTTCTTATTCAAACTGTTTCTTATTCGTGAAATTCTGTTTCTTATTCATGGAAGTTTGTTTCTTATTCATTTTTTTTTTGTCAGACTGCTTTAAATTGACTTTAAAATAAAAATATAGGTTTTATTTAAATAATAATATGATTCATATAAATGTAGTTACACAGAGGTGGAATCCCTTTATACAACAATTTAATATACAAACTAGAAAAAAGGGCATACGTTGGCAGCAATACAAATATTACTATTTTGAATAAGTAACAGATGATTTCAAAGGGTTAATAACTATTGGGCCACTGATTTCACTATGAATATATAAAGGGTAGAGCCCCCTCCATGCCATGCAATTGTTTTTAGCCTGGCCCAATGTTTTTATGGGCACAGAAATTGATGCCAACCCTGGCATAGGTCACATAATTCTCATTTTTGAATAAGTAACAGATATTTTCAAAGGGTTAATAACCATTGGGCCACTGATTTCACTATGAATATATACAGGGTACATCCCTCTCCATGCCATGCAATTGTTTTTAGCCTGGCCCAATGGTGTTTTGGGCACAGAAATTGATGCCAACACTGGCATAGGTGCTCTAATTCTCATTTTTGAATAAGTAACAGATATTTTCAAAGGGTTAATAACCATTGGGCCACTGATTTCACTATGAATATATACAGGTTAGATCCCTCTCCATGCCATGCAATTGTTTTAAGCCTGGCCCAATGGTGTTTTTGGCACAGAAATTGATGACAACCCTGGCATAGGTGACATAATTCTCATTTTTGAATACGTAACAGATATTTTCAAAGGGTTAATAACCATTGGGCCACTAATTTCACTATAAATATACACAGGTTAGATCGCCCTCCATGACATGCAATTGTTTTTAGCCTGGCCCAATGGTGTTTTGGGCACAAAAATTGATGCCAACCCTGGCATAGGTGACATAATTCTCATTCTTGAATAAGTAACATATATTTTCAAAGGGTTAATAACCATTAAGCCACTGATTTCACTATGAATATATACAGGGTAGATCCCCCTCCATGCCATGCAATTGTTTTTAGCCTGGCCCAATGGTGTTTTGGGCACAGAAATTGATGCCAACACTGGCATAGGTGCTCTAATTCTCATTTTTGAATAAGTAACAGATATTTTCAAAGGGTTAATAACCATTGCACCACTGATTTCACTATGAATATATACAGGGTAGATCCCCCTCCATGCCATGCAATTGTTTTTAGCCTGGCCCAATGGTGTTTTTGGCACAGAAATTGATGCCAACCCTGCATAGGTGACATAATTCTCATTTTTTAATAAGTAACATATTTTCAAAGGGTTAATAACCATTGGGCCACTGATTTCACTATGAATATATACAGGGTAGATCCCCCTCAATGACATGCAATTGTTTTTAGCCTGGCCCAATGGTGTTTTTGGCACAGAAATTAATGCCAACCCTGGCATAGGTGATGTACTTCTCATTTTTGAATAACTAACATATATTTTCAAAGGATTAATAACCATTGGGCCACTGATTTCACTATAAATATACACAGGGTAGATCCCCCTCCATGACATGCAATTGTTTTTAGCCTGGCCCAATGGTGTTTTGGGCACAGAAATTGATGCCAACACTGGCATAGGTGCTCTAATTCTCATTTTTGAATAAGTAACAGATATTTTCAAAGGGTTAATAACCATTGGGCCACTGATTTCACTATGAATATATACAGGTTAGATCCCTCTCCATGCCATGCAATTGTTTTTAGCCTGGCCCAATGGTGTTTTTGGCACAGAAATTGATGACAACCCTGGCATAGGTGACATAATTCTCATTTTTGAATACGTAACAGATATTTTCAAAGGGTTAATAACCATTGGGCCACTGATTTAACTATAAATATATACAGGTTAGATCGCCCTCCATGACATGCAATTGTTTTTAGCCTGGCCCAATGGTGTTTTGGGCACAAAAATTGATGCCAACCCTGGCATAGGTGACATAATTCTCATTTTTGAATAAGTAACAGATATTTTCAAAGGGTTAATAACCATTGGGCCACTCATTTCACTATAAATATATACAGGTTAGATCTCCCTACATGACATGCAATTGTTTTTAGCCTGGCCCAATGGTGTTTTGGGCACAGAAATTGATGCCAACACTGATATAGGTGCTCTAATTCTCATTTTTTAATAAGTAACATATATTTTCAAAGGGTTAATGACCATTGGGCCACTGATTTCACTATGAATATATACAGGGTAGATCCCCCTCCATGCCATGCAATTGTTTTTAGCCTGGCCCAATGGTGTTTTGGGCACATAAATTGATGCCACCCTCCGGCATATGTGATCTAATTCTCATTTTTGAATAAGTAACATATATTTTCAAAGGGTTAATAACCATTGGGCCACTGATTTCACTATAAATATATACAGGTTAGATCTCCCTCCATGACATGCAATTGTTTTTAGCCTGGCCCAATTGTGTTTTGAGCACAACAATTGATGCCAACACTGGCTTAGGTGCTCTAATTTTCATTTTTTAATAAGTAAATCATATTTTCAAATGGTTAATGACCATTGGGCCACTTATTTTACTATGAATATATACAGGGTAGATCCCCCTCCATGACATGCAATTGTTTTTAACCTGGCCCAATGGTGTTTTGGGCACAGACATTGATGGCAACACTGGCATTTGTGCTGTAATTACCATTTTTCAATAAGTAACAGATATTTTCAAAGGGTTAATAACCATTCGGCAACTGATTTTACTATGAATATATACAGGGTAGATCTCCCTCCATGCCATGCAATTGTTTTTAGCCTGACCCAATTGGTGTTTTGGGCACAGAAATTGATGCCAACACTGGCATAGGTGCTCTAATTCTCATTTTTTAATAAGTAACAGATATTTTCAAAGGGTTAATAACCATTGGGCCACTGATTTCACTATGAATATTCATAGTGAAATCAGTGGCCCAATGGTTATTATCCCTTTGAAAATATCTGTTACTTATTCAAAAATGAGAATTATGTCACCTATGCCAGGGTTGGCATCAATTTCTGTGCCAAAAACTTCATTGGGCCAGGCTAAAAACAATTGCATGGCATGGAGGGGGATCTACCCTGTATATATTCATGGCGAAATCAGTGGCCCAATGGTTATTAACCCTTTGAAAATATATGTTACTTTTTTAAAAATGAGAATTATGTCACATATGCCAGGGTTGGCATCAATGTATGTGCCCAAAACACCATTGGGCCAGGCTAAAAACAATTGCATGGCATGGAGGGGGATCTACCCTGTATATATTCATAGTGAAATCAGTGGCCCAATGGTTATTAACATTTTGAAAATATCTGTTACTTATTAAAAAATGAGAATTAGAGCACCTATGCCAGTGTTGGCATCAATTTCTGTGCCCAAAACACCATTGGGCCAGGCTAAAAAAAATTGCATGTCATGGAGGGAGATCCAACCTGTATATATATTTATAGTGAAATCAGTGGCACAATAGTTATTAACCCTTTGAAAATATCTGTTACTTATTCAAAAATGAGAATTATGTCACCTATGCCAGGGTTGGCATCAATTTCTGTGCCAAAAACACCATTGGGCCAGGCTAAAAACAATTGCATGGCATGGGGGGGATCTACCCTGTATATATTCATAGTGAAATTAGTGGCCCAATGGTTATTAACCCTTTGAAAATATCTGTTACTTATTCAAAAATGGGAATTATGTCACCTATGCCAGTGTTGGCATCAATTTCTGTGCCCAAAACACCATTGGGCCAGGCTAAAAACAATTGCATGTCATGGAGGGAGATCTAACCTGTATATATTTATAGTGAAATCAGTGGCCCAATGGTTATTAACCCTTTGAAAATATCTGTTACTTATTCAAAAATGAGAATTATGCCACCTATGCCAGGGTTGGCATCAATTTCTGTGCCAAAAACACCACTGGGCCAGGCTAAAAACAATTGCATGGCATGGAGGGGATCTACCCTGTATATATTCATAGTGAAATCAGTGGCCCAATGGTTATTAACCCTTTGAAATATCTGTTACGTATTCAAAAATGAGAATTATGTCGCCTATGCCAGTGTTGGCATCAATTTCTGTGCCCAAAACACAATTGAGCCAGGCTAAAAACAATTGCATGGCATGGAGGGGGATCTACCCTGTATATATTCATAGTGAAGTCAGTGCTCCAATGGTTATTAACCCTTTGAAAATATATGTTACTTATTCAAAAATGAGAATTAGAGCACCTATGCCAGTGTTGGCATCAATTTCTGTGCCCAAAACACCATTGGGCCAGGCTAAAAACAATTGCATGTCATGGAGGAAGATCTATCCTGTATATATTTATAGTGAAATCAGTGGCCCAATGGTTATTAACCCTTTGAAAATATCTGTTACTTATTCAAAAATGAGAATTATGTCACCTATGCCAGGGTTGTCATCAATTTATGTGCCAAAAACACCATTGGGCCAGGCTAAAAACAATTGCATGGCATGGAGGGGGATCTACCCTGTATATATTCATAGTGAAATCAGTGGCCCAATGGTTATTAACCCTTTGAAAATATCTGTTACTTATTCAAAAATAAGAATTATGTCACCTATGCCAGGGTTGGCATCAATTTCTGTGCCAAAAACACCATTGGGCCAGGCTAAAAACAATTGCATGGCATGGAGGGGGATCTACCCTGTATATATTCATAGTGAAATCAGTGGCCCAATGGTTATTAACCCTTTGAAAATATCTGTTACTTATTCAAAAATAAGAATTATGTCACCTATGCCAGGGTTGGCATCAATTTCTGTGCCAAAAACACCATTGGGCCAGGCTAAAAACAATTGCATGGCATGGAGGGGGATCTACCCTGTATATATTCATAGTGAAATCAGTGGCCCAATGGTTATTAACCCTTTGAAAATATCTGTTACTTATTAAAAAATGAGAATTAGAGCACCTATGCCAGTGTTGGCATCAATTTCTGTGCCCAAAACACCATTGGGCCAGGCTAAAAACAATTGCATGGCATGGAGGGAGATCTACCCTGTATATATTGATAGTGAAATCAGTGGCCCAATAGTTATTAACCCTTTGAAAATATCTGTTACTTATTCAAGAATGAGAATTAGAGCACCTATGCCAGTGTTGGCATCAATTTATGTGCCCAAAACACCATTGGCCCAGGCTAAAAACAATTGCATGTCATGGAGGAAGATCTAACCTGTATATATGTATAGTGAAATCAGTGGCCCAATGGTTATTAACCCTTTGAAAATATCTGTTACTTATTCAAAAATGAGAATTATGTCACCTATGCCAGGGTTGTCATCAATTTATGTGCCAACAACACCATTGAGCCAGGCTAAAAACAATTGCATGGCATGGAGGGGGATCTACCCTGTATATATTCATAGTGAAATCAGTGGCCTAATGGTTATTAACCCTTTGAAAATATCTGTTACTTATTCAAGAATGAGAATTAGAGCACCTATGCCAGTGTTGGCATCAATTTCTGTGCCCAAAACACCATTGGGCCAGGCTAAAAACAATTGCATGTCATGGAGGAAGATCTAACCTGTATATATTTATAGTGAAATCAGTGGCCCAATGGTTATTAACCCTTTGAAAATATCTGTTACTTATTCAAGAATGAGAATTATGTCACCTATGCCAGGGTTGTCATCAATTTATGTGCCAAAAACACCATTGGGCCAGGCTAAAAACAATTGCATGGCATGGAGGGGGATCTACCCTGTATATATTCATAGTGAAAACAGTGGCCCAATGGTTATTAACCCTTTGAAAATATCTGTTACTTATTCAAAAATAAGAATTATGTCACCTATGCCAGGGTTGGCATCAATTTCTGTGCCAAAAACACCATTGGGCCAGGCTAAAAACAATTGCATGGCATGGAGGGGGATCTACCCTGTATATATTCATAGCGAAATCAGTGGCCCAATGGTTATTAACCCTTTGAAAATATCTGTTACTTATTCAAAAATGAGAATTAGAGCACCTATGCCAGTGTTGGCATCAATTTCTGTGCCCAAAACACCATTGGGCCAGGCTAAAAACAATTGCATGGCATGGAGGGAGATCTACCCTGTATATATTGATAGTGAAATCAGTGGCCCAATAGTTATTAACCCTTTGAAAATATATGTTACTTATTCAAGAATGAGAATTAGAGCACCTATGCCAGTGTTGGCATCAATTTCTGTGCCCAAAACACCATTGGGCCAGGCTAAAAACAATTGCATGTCATGGAGGAAGATCTAACCTGTATATATTTATAGTGAAATCAGTGGCCCAATGGTTATTAACCCTTTGAAAATATCTGTTACTTATTCAAAAATGAGAATTATGTCACCTATGCCAGGGTTGTCATCAATTTATGTGCCAACAACACCATTGAGCCAGGCTAAAAACAATTGCATGGCATGGAGGGGGATCTACCCTGTATATATTCATAGTGAAATCAGTGGCCTAATGGTTATTAACCCTTTGAAAATATCTGTTACTTATTCAAAAATAAGAATTATGTCACCTATGCCAGGGTTGGCATCAATTTCTGTGCCAAAAACACCATTGGGCCAGGCTAAAAACAATTGCATGGCATGGAGGGGGATCTACCCTGTATATATTCATAGCGAAATCAGTGGCCCAATGGTTATTAACCCTTTGAAAATATCTGTTACTTATTCAAAAATAAGAATTATGTCACCTATGTCAGGGTTGGCATCAATTTCTGTGCCAAAAACACCATTGAGCCAGGCTAAAAACAATTGCATGGCATGGAGGGGGATCTACCCTGTATATATTCATAGCGAAATCAGTGGCCCAATGGTTATTAACCCTTTGAAAATATCTGTTACTTATTCAAGAATGAGAATTAGAGCACCTATGCCAGTGTTGGCATCAATTTCTGTGCCCAAAACACCATTGGGCCAGGCTAAAAACAATTGCATGTCATGGAGGAAGATCTAACCTGTATATATTTATAGTGAAATCAGTGGCCCAATGGTTATTAACCCTTTGAAAATATCTGTTACTTATTCAAAAATGAGAATTATGTCACCTATGCCAGGGTTGTCATCAATTTATGTGCCAACAACACCATTGAGCCAGGCTAAAAACAATTGCATGGCATGGAGGGGGATCTACCCTGTATATATTCATAGTGAAATCAGTGGCCTAATGGTTATTAACCCTTTGAAAATATCTGTTACTTATTCAAGAATGAGAATTAGAGCACCTATGCCAGTGTTGGCATCAATTTCTGTGCCCAAAACACCATTGGGCCAGGCTAAAAACAATTGCATGTCATGGAGGAAGATCTAACCTGTATATATTTATAGTGAAATCAGTGGCCCAATGGTTATTAACCCTTTGAAAATATCTGTTACTTATTCAAGAATGAGAATTATGTCACCTATGCCAGGGTTGTCATCAATTTATGTGCCAAAAACACCATTGAGCCAGGCTAAAAACAATTGCATGGCATGGAGAGGGATGTACCCTGTATATATTCATAGTGAAATCAGTGGCCCAATAGTTTTTAACCCTTTGAAAATATCTGTTACTTATTCAAAATAGTAATATTTGTATTGGTGCCAACGTATGCCCTTTTTTCAAGCTTGTATATTCAATTGTTGTATAAAGGGATTCCACCTCTGTGTAACTACGTTATATGAATCATATTATTATTTAAATAAAACCTATATTTTTATTTTAAAGTCAAAATGAATAAGAAACCAACTTCCATGAATAAGAAACAGAATTTCACGAATAAGAAACCAACTTCCTTGTCGTTCCTAAACCTACAGTTCTTTCTCAGGACTTTAATTTATTATCCAATAACCTATAGGTACAGCACATTCCACCTTGCTCTCTGTACTTGAAGAATCCTCAGTGACACACTTAATTTTATCTCCTCATCACCTAACATTTGCCTGCGTGCTGTTCCCAGAGGTCCAGCAACTGCGTGCATTTCTCTGTAGCTTGTTTTCGGTTTAATTAGCAGCCTTTTCTATTTTAAGTGAGACTCTGTGACAGAGAATAAGGGAATAGAAAGGTCAAAATGAAATGTGCATAGGTGCATTCTAGTTTGAAATAGAAGCATTTTTGCAATATACTTCCATTAGCAAAAAATACTTCTAATAAAAGTTATTACTGTGTTTCTACAGCATATGCACATATAATTTAAAGTGAATGTAAAATTTGTGGAATGAGTGCCCGGTTTTTAAAATCTTATTAAAAACAGGGGCACTTTCATTCATCAAACGTTACATTTCACTGGTTTTAAAATTCTTACCTTTTCTTCTTGAAATCCGCTCCATCGCTTCCACCGCCCGTCGCAAGCCTCTTCATACGTCAGCAATGACGATTCCGGCATCCTCCAATCACGGCTTCCCCCCCCTGGGGGAATCATTGCCTAAAGCAACGCCGTGATTGGAGGAAGACCGGGATCATCATTTCTGACGTAGGAAGAGGCTTGCGACGGGCTGGGGAAGCGCTGGAGCGGCTTTCACGAAGAAAAGGCAAGTATTTTAACAAAACCAGTGAAATGTAAAGTTTGATGAATGAAGTGCCCCTGTTTTTAATAGGATTATTAAATACCAGGCACTGGATCATCAAAATTTACATTCACTTTAAAGTGATGGTAAATCCAAGCGTTTAACAAACACTAGGATTTACCATTACTAAAAATGCAGGGAACTTTAAGTAAGCAAAGATTTTAAAAAAGGGTGCTAAACTGAACCTTTCGGGAACCATTCCACAGCTCAAAACTCAGCGGCTCCGGCGGCCCATGGCACATCGATCTACCAATGAGGTGCCACTCGCAACTCTGAAAAATAGCCGTGCATGCATACAGAAACCTGTCAGTTTACACGCACAGCTATTGGTTCAGAGGTGCAAAGTCACCTCATTGAAGGAGATCGATTCACCCTGGGCGGCTGGAGCCGATTAGTTTAGCACTGTTCAACGTCACAGAAAGGGTGAGTTTAGCACCATTTTTTACATGGTTAATCACTTAAAGTCCACTTGATTTTAAGTGATGGTAAATCTTAGAGTTTGTTATACTGTGCACCAGTATTCAAAAACTATGCATGCTCATAGTTTGTGGTGTGCTTTGATTCTGAAGCTATAATTTGTGTCATACAAGCTACTGCTGACCCTCTGAGAAGGTGTGGTGTTTGAATACTGGTGCACGGGCCCTTACTAAAAGCATTTTTGCTCATGGAAGTATATTACAAAAATGCAACTATTTAAAATGAAAACAATTTAATTTTTGACCTGTCTATCCCTATAAGTCTGGAACGGCTGGCTAATACACGGGAGCACTTGGCAGGCTCAGCTTGGAGGAGAATAGAAGGGCGGGTATACTTCTATTATCAAATTTGTTTTGTTCTATTACCATCCTTTGTTGAAAAGGATACCTAGGTAGGCTCAGGAGCTGCTTATTGGTTGCTGCACATATATGTCTCATGCTATTAGCTCACCCAATGTGTTCAGCTAGCTCCCAGTAGTGCTTTTCTGCTTCTTTAACAAAGGATTCCAAGAGAATTAAGCAAATTAGATAATAGAAGTAAAGTGGAAATTTGTTTAAAATTGTATTCTCTATCTGAATCATGAAGGAAACATGATTCAACATAATTGAATCTCTATTTTAATCTCTTTTTAACCCCCCCCCCCAATATTTCAGACTTAGAAGCTTTTTGTAGTCATGGGCCTGTACCAGGGCTCTTAAATATTGTAATACATAGGAATAACTTTATAAAAAGTGCCCAATCCATAGCTGTAAGTGTCTGATAAATTAATTTAAATATACTTAACCTTAGACACTCATCCACAGATAGGGATATTTCACACCCTCCTACATTTATTAAAACAGCATATATTCTCTCATGGGAGAAATCTCTAAATTTTGTTAAACTGGTCTCAAGCAGTAACAAATACGAGAACAGCCTTACATTGGGCAAGATTTATTATGAGGCAAATGCTACGATTGGTTGCAGGTTCCTCCATTTGAGCCCACAACTGATATTTAAGAAGCAGCAGTTTAAACCCAACTGGAGTTGGTGGATGAAAATCACCCTGGATTCATTGGACCAGGGGGATTGACAAGCCCTACTTGCATGCAATTGGTCGTCTGAGGGTAGAGAGGCGGTATTGCAAGAGTGTTCCCTCGTGCAATGATAAATATGGGAACACATTCTCCCTACAATTTCTGATGATGCGGACAGGTTCACGTGAATCCTGTCGCTCGCAAATTGATAATTCTTGCCCACTGTGTTACATTATATGAGCTTTCTCTTAAAATTTTCTTTCTCAATGGCATTTTACACCTGTTGTATCATACTTTTCATTACAAGTTAACTTATTGCAAATTCAGTGTATCAAATGGAGGCCAATTCATCGTATCAAATGGAGGTCACAGGTGTCTCCTTGGAAGGATGTGTTGCTGTTGGGTAAAGATAATGAAAAACTGATATTGATCACCAACTCTTTGATGTGGAAACATCCTGGGTGAATGGACTCCCTGGAGGAAGATTGATCATCAACAACCCTTTTTAAGTGACCAATAAATGGCAATACACAAAGACATACAGATGGGAGATACACATTTGGAATGGGAATTTACAACTCCTTTGATGTACTATGGACTATAAACAAATTTGTGAACAACCATAAACAGACTCCATCAGGAAGTTTGGTGAAAACAGCTGCTTACATGGCTTGGGGGGAAGAGATGTATGAATGGGATAGAATGAATTTATACAGTATAAAAAGGGCTCATTTTTACACAGATTCACTCACTCATTTGCATACACACATACATAGACACTCACACACACAGAGACTTACACAGAAACCCTGTACCTTTTCACTTTATGGCTATGCTATCAACTTGCAGACAGCTATATCTATGAACTCCATATTATTTGTATTTTTGTATTTCTTTTTACCTAATTACATTGTATTTTATTTGTATTAATCTTGTATTGGCTGTTAAAAATAAACCAATTTTGCTTCAAGAATCAGCCTTGTCTCAATACAAAGACAATTGCAAATAACAGCTGAAGGCACACAAAGTCAGCAGATTCTACATTTGGCACCCCAGATGGGACGTGGATAAATCGCAAAAATCCACGTTATACCACTACTAAATCTGCTAAACTGAAGTATTGGAGCCTAAAGAAGTTTTCGTGGGTAAAGGAAATTCTCAAGTACTTAAGAATCATCTCCTGAGTGTGCAACTATCACGCTGGTTCGTGAGTGCTGCCAGATCCTGAGGTTTTTCTCCAGAGACAGCTGAGATCCTGTGAAATACATTATCGGTGAGCAGACGTGCATATCCGATGAGTATATGTTTAATTATTATTCTGCAAGTTCAAAATTTTTTGTTGTTGTTGTTTTCAAGTGCTGTGAATAGTTATTGAGCTGTTTAGTTGTTCAGTAGTTGCCGGCAGAGTAGGGCTGATCACCCTTGGTGACTGAAGTACCCCTAAGATCCAAAGGGAAAAACCAGACATCTCTGAGAGGTAATTAGTTGTGTATTGCTTCAATAGGAGATCCCTCTTGGCCCGGATCTAAGATCCAGATAGGATTAGTTTGAGGGGATACGGTCAGTCATAGGAAGGAGATAATTTCACTTATAAATTTGTTGAGTCTTAGTTTGTCTTTGGCTTTTTGTTTTATTTGGTGTGTGACTCCTTGGAAAAGATTGGTAGCTTAGCTGATATCAAGTCTTTTGTTGCTGTACAATAACAGTTTAATATACTTGTTGCATTTTGTGAATTGTGCTATATAGGAAGCATGGATATTGTTGAAAGGTACATTAAGAAGTATGCCTCTGCCACATACAAAACATGTGCAGATGATCCTTTAACTCATCAGTTTAAGGATGTTTTTGTTCAGTGTGATCAGCAAAATAATAAATCCAAGCATAGATTTTTGTCTAAAAAATCAGAAAAAGAGAAGCTTAGCAATGTTTTATCTATGTTGCTTAGAATGAAAGAGATTGCTGAGAAAAAGGAGTTTGAATGGTACACAGAGAGAGTGCAGCTTAGAGAGCAATTGGATAAACTTGAGCAGTCTATAACTGTTGCATCTGCCTCTGTCATGGAAAATGAATGTCAATGTGATGTGCTGAGTGAGGAAGTTGACAGGCTGACTGAATTCAATAGTGAACTGGAAGAAAGACTTGAAGAATGTGAGGAGAGGTGTATATTGAGAGAGCAACTAGTAAGCTCTATGGAAGAAAAAGAAATGCAGAGAGAACATGTTGTTGCATCACTTAAGGCAGAACTGTTAGAGTCTAAATCACAGCTTTTACATAAGGAACAATGTATTTTGTCTCTGAAAGCACAGGGGATACAAGATAAATGCAACCATTACAGTAGTAGTCTAGCACATGTGTGTCCTTTAGAAGTAAATGGTGCTGACAATCAAACTATAGATTTAGATGAACAGACCTCTAGCAACCCTGACAGTCCTTTGTTAACTTTAAACCAAATTCCCCCTATTCTAACTCCTCAAACAATAGGTAGCAGACAACGAATAGAATTCAGACACAAGACCCCTCAATCACTAACTAATCTGAATAGTGTTACTAACCCTGTGTCCCTCACAATACAAGACCGTACTAATCTGTGCCAAATTTTGGGTAAATTTGATACAAATGCATCACCAATAAGTTTATCTAATAAATTGGAGGCTGTAATCACACAGTACAATTTGGGAAATAAAGATGCATGTGCTTTACTTAGAGCGTGGTTGCCTTACCAGCTAGCCGCACAATTAAAAGCACCAGTGGGCACACACAGAGGTATAACAGCTGATTCAAACACAAACTGGGGAAATGTAGCTGAGAGAATAAAAGAATTGCAGCGCATCATGGGTGGTCGTGATGCTAGAGGTGCTAATGCATTAGAAAATTCTAGGTTAAAGAGAGGTGATGACCCAGTTTTGTTCTGTAATGATTATTTGTCACTATATAGAGCAACTTATAATTGCCCAAACATGTCTCATGATGACACAGATTTCTTATATTCAATGGCCAATAAATGTACTGCTGTAGATTATTCCATAAAAGTAGCTCTCAGAAATGCTAATTCATACCAGACATTTATAAATATACTTAAAGATTGGATTCAAGATACAAAAGATGACAAAACACACAGTAAAATTTCTGAGATTGTGAAAAATGAGGGTAAACCAAAATTTAATGGCAAATGTTATAAATGTGGGAATACAGGCCATATCATGAGAGATTGTAGATTACAAAAAAGATATAGTGATAACAAAAAAAACTCATACAGGCCAGAACACAAAAAAACAGAACACAATAATCAGAAACAAGAGAGAAGGGAGTTCCCTGATTCAAACCCATATGGCCCATTAATTAAAGAACTTGAGAAAATGAAAACAAAAATTGCAACACAACCTGAGGAGTATGAAACCCCTCTTCCAACCAACCCTTATAGAAAACAATAGGGATGTCAGGCCCCTGTCATGTCCCTAGTATGTCATCTGCAAAGGGATAAAGGTGGCAGGCCTAGTATCCAAGGTACGGTAGGGGGCCATTGTACACAAATTCTTGTAGATACTGGTGCAGCTGTTACACTAACTGACATTAAATTGACTACTGACCCTGACAGTGACCAAATATTCCTGAAAGGTTTTGGGGGGCAACTTGTACCATCAAAACACTCAGTGCCCGTAACAGTTAAAATAGGAGACCTATTGTTGAAACACAGCTTGTGGCTTTCCCCTACACATGAGGGAACAATTATAGGATCAGATTTGATGAGAGCACATGGTTTGGTTGTAGATCTGTGTAACTGGATTTTGTGGAAGGGATCTAGGTATAAAGGAAATGTACACATAATTACTGACAATTATGGCATAGCATCAGTTAAAATTCCTGATGCTCTTGATCCTCCTTCTTTGTTACAAACTGATGACAGTATTTTAGCTGATATCTTGTTGCAGCATGGGGATGTGTGGGCTGTGTCAAAATCAGAATGTGGCAGAGTTTCTAACATGATGGTAAAGGTAGAGGGTCCTGACCCCCCTCCACAAAAACAATACAAATTTCCCACTGAAGCTATACCACATATTGAGAAAACAATTGAAAACTTATTGTCACAAAATGTCATTAGAGAATGCCAGTCCTCTAATAATTCCCCATTGTGGCCAGTAAAAAAACCTAATGGTACATGGCGTCCCACAATTGATTTCAGAGCACTAAATAAATACACACCCCCAGTTACAAATGTTGTAGCAAAAATGCCTGATATGATGACATCACTAAAACCTACAAGTACAGTGTATAGTGTCCTAGATATTTCAAATGGATTTTTTGCCATTCCTGTACATCCAGACAGTCAATATAAATTTGCTTTCACATTCCAGAAAAAAACATTTACATTTTGTTCGCTCCCTCAAGGCTTTCATTCAAGTCCAACATATTTTCATAAATGTATGGCAGATATTCTTTCCCCTTTCTCTGAGCCAGACTGTCTTATCCAGTATGTGGATGATGTACTGCTTCAAACAGACACCAAGGAACAGCACTACACTCTACTGAGTGAATTGCTTGCATTAATACAAAATTCAGGCTTAAAATTAAATCCTGCTAAAGCTCAATTAATGAAAGACACAGTATCCTTTTTGGGTGTAATAGTCTCAAAGGGAGGGAGGACCCCTGATCCACACAAATGTGAGACTATTAGGAAATTACCACGACCAAATACAAAGACAGCACTGAGACAGTTTTTGGGAATGGCAGGCTTTTGTAGAGATTTCATAGAGGGTTTTGCAGAAAAGGCTCGCCCCTTGTATGACTTGTTAAAAGGTGAAAAAGGAGAAGCAGATCCTTTAGATTGGAATGAGTTACATGAACATGCATTCAATAAATTGAAAGTAGATCTGACACAAGCACCTGCTTTAAGTAATCCAGATTCCTGCTTACCATTTGCTTTACAAGTGCATGCATCATCTGTAGCAATTACGGCTGTGTTGCTACAACAGCGAAATGGAAAATGGGTACCAATTGGATATTTCTCAAGAGTACTTAGTCCAGTGGAGAAAGGATTTGATGACTGTGTTAGAAATTTGCTGTCAGTACATTGGGCAATCCTTGCAACAGAACATGTAGTGGGATTCTCTAACATAATTCTTCAGACACCACACACTCCTATTAAAATGCTTTTGGACCGTACACTAAGTGGAGTATCTTCACAGAGAGTAGCCAGATGGCTAGTGGACCTGACTTCCAGAAATATCACAGTGACACATAGCTCATCATACTGTATTCCACAGTTATTGCAATATGAAGGGGAGACACATGATTGTGGGGAAACACATAGAGCTCAAACACAAGAGATTTTTAGATTAACAGCACAAACTGATGATTTAAAAATTTGGGTGGATGGATCTAGGTACTGGGAAAGTGGGCGTTTCTATACAGGTTATGCTTTGTGGTGTCCCCAAACAAATGAGAAAATCCTGATAAAATGTCCTAGAGGTTTCTCAGCCCAGAGGGCAGAATTGGAAGCAGTCAGGGATGCTATTGTTCACTTCAGTGCAGGCCCCATCACAATTTATTCTGACAGTGCATATGTGACAAGGTCTCTTACTGAATACATGTCTCTATGGCACACAAGAGGATTTACTGATGCTTCAGGTAAAACCCTCACACATAGTTCAGTATTCAAAGACATTTGGGACAGAGCAAGTAGAGAACCGCAGAGGGTTGCAATAATTAAAGTAAAAGCACATCAGAAAGGAAATGATGAGAATACACTAGGAAATAACATGGTAGATTCTATGGCTAAAGAGGCTGCACTGGTGGGAGTTAAGTGGACTTCCTATTACCCTGAGGGAGAGCAGGCATGGGAGGAGCATGACTTAGCTGACAAAGATGAAAAAGAATGTTTAGTTACTGAATGCTTACCTGTGCTCAGAGCACAAGACCCTTGTTTAGCAGCAGAACAGGACAAAGATGCTAGGTTATTTAGCATAAAACAACAGATTGAAGGGCAGGTAACAGATACACCACAGTCATATGTATTACAAGATGGTTTGTTAATGAGAATAACACCAGAAGGTCTTAAATTTGCAGTGCCTAGCCAACATCAGAAAGATATAACCAAAGAGAATCACAGGTTAACAGGACATATGGGTACAGAAGGGACTTTGAAATACATTCAGACAAAATATTGGTGGGAGGAAATGAAAAATACTGTCAGTCAGGTAGTACAGGAATGCCTTATCTGTGCACAATTAAATCCCAGGCCTAAAGGTCAAAAGCCAGTTTTGTCCAGAGTACCTGTAGCTGATGGTCCATGGAATAACCTACAAATAGATTTTGTGGGGCCACTGCCTAGCACCCCAGGAGGATACAGATATTTACTTATGGTTGTAGATGTATTTTCTAAATGGGTAGAGGCTCTTCCTCTAAGGAAAGATTCAGCTTCAGCTACAGCTAAAGCTCTATGGGAACAAGTGTTCTCAAGGTGGGGATTTCCAAAAGTTTTAGAGTCAGATAGAGGGACACACTTCACTGGAAAAATAATGAAAGCACTCTGTGATATGCTAGGCGTAGAGCAAAGATTCCATGTCCCCTATCACCCCCAGTCATCGGGTATGGTTGAAAGAATGAACAGAACTCTAAAAGAGAGGCTAAAAAAGATGGTTCTTCAGTCAGGGAAACATTGGATCATCCACCTACCTGCTATACTGATGGCTATTAGGGGATCAACAGCTACAGCTACACAGCTTACCCCTTATCAGCTAATGACAGGTAGGACAATGAATCTCAGCCACCCTGCAGATCCAAAAATCAGTACCCCTTTGAAAGAATCAGCTGAAAAAGATAAGTTTCTAAAACAATTACAGGATCAGGTACAAAAATATTTACAGTTTGCAGCTTGTAATATGGCACCAAGAGAAAAAGAACAAGCAGGAAAACCCCCAATCAGCTTAAAAGTGGGAGATAAGGTAATGGTAAAGAATTTTGTACCAAAGTCTCCATGGGATTCAAATTGGGAGGGTCCCTTTTTAGTCACAATAACCCTTAGTGACCAAGTAGTCAAGGTTAAGCGTATCATTGACTCAGGAAGTAATAAGTGCTTGAAAAAGAGAGGGTTGGAAAAATGGGTGCATGTTGATCAATGCAAAAGATATAATGGATAAGACCTGATTCTGCTCTTGATTTTTTTCTTTCCAGGATCCATTATGGAGCGACAAAGACATAAAAACACCTGGAACCTGGATAAATGGACTCCAAATTTAATCATCCCTCTGATTGGAGCGTGTATAATTATCTTCCATGTTTATGGACCAAATAACAATGACAATCATAGTTATATAACAAATAACACCGGTAATATGATAGAAAATCAAGGTGTAGCAAGGAAAAGAACAGTGAGGTATATACATGAAATAGATGAACCACCACTGGGACATGAATTGGGATATTCAGTTACACATGGGTTGGAAATATATTTTTCATTTGGCAGGTTTCAACCAAATTCTACAAGAGGATTGCTGAAATTAACACATGGTACACAGATTGTACGATCTGATGATCTTCAACCTTATTTTGATCTTGTGATATATGTAAATTCTACAGGGTACTGGTTAGATGAGAAATCTATGTTACCAGATAAAAATATACCAAAGGGGAAACACAATGGGGTTTTTAATAGCAATTTAAAGGATGGTAAATTTGTGATTGAATGTGCTGTCCATTGGAAGGATCCCATTGATCCCATGAGAAGCCCAAGGCATATTTCAATCACACACAGTGAATTAGTAGGCACAACAACAGATGTTAAAGTTAAGTATGAACGAGGGAGATATGTAAAAAACAATCATGTATACAAAGGTGTTAAGGGGTCAATAGTTAGACCATATTCATCTTACAGAGAGGCACTAGGACTTTGGAAATGTGAAATTCCAGAGTTGTCAATAGAAGTAGGGGATATGCTAATATTAGATGCCTCACCAGATCATGTAGAATATTGTAAAGATGAACACTCAAATAGTTCTCATGAATCCCAACACCTAGAGAAAGGACAACCCTTTCAGGTTAATTTAGACTCTTCCCAGATACTTGCCAAAAATGTTCAATATAATTTTGTAACTTGGCATTTTAATCTATCCCAGTGGTTAGTTAAAACATACTACCCTCAATGTACAGAATACACACAAAACCATATAATTGCATTGAACAATTGGCTTATTCCAAAAGAAAAACGTAATCATCTAAGTAGGGGATATGATTCACTTAAACAAAACCACATTAGAGGGAAAAGGGACATATTTAACACAATACTGGGTGGAATGGGAACAGGAATGGGTGTTGTTAATGGTATTGATATAGAGGTGTTAAGAAACAAACTTTCATCCATAGCCTCTGCTAGTAAAGAAGGGTTAGACATACAAAGGAAAATAAATCATATTCTGAATAATATGCAGGAAGGGCATGTAAATACTCAGGTTGATGTAACTAAGAATTTGATAGATCATTTTAAAGAATCAGTGGAAACAGAATTTATGTTAGGCAAGAATGTATCATGGGCCTTAGCATGTACCCAAGGACAAACAGAACTATCCACCAACCTAAAATTAATAGTACAATCTTTCTATAATGGTTTATACCCTTTTGAATTATTATCCCAAGCCCGTGCAGCCTTACCAATATTTTTGCATTTTACACACTCACAATGGTGGACAAATGCCTGGATTGGCTGTATAAATCATGATTTTGACAGATGTTATGCCTCTTCCTTAATACCTTTTTCACGTGAAACATTAACATCGGTATATAAAGTATTATCTATTGGTATTCTAAGTGGAGAATCAACATTATTACACCCAAGATTAGATTACCCCTATGTGATCAGAGAAAATGGGAGATGGCAACAGGTGGATATTTCTCTTTGTCAACGGAAAAATCATGATATTTTATGTACACAGGGACAATATAGATTTGTAGAGGAAAATTGCTGGAACAATGCCTCAGTTTGTATCCTAGATGGGGAAACAATCTCTAAAAAGAGAGCACCAATATATTACATGGGACATAAGAGGGTATGTTTTTTTGCACTAAATGATACAGCTGTGTCTCTAGTCACAGATAATGAGTGTATCATTGATACCTATGTATCTAGAGGTGCTTGGTGTACTTTAGGAAATATAACTGAAATTAGAACCCCGTTATGGAAATATATTGTTCCTACAATTACTAACTTTAGTTTGGATTTCACCTATCAGAGCCCTGTGAACATAAAAGCCTTAAATTTAGGTATGGGTAAGCAACTGCATGACTGGCTAGTTAAATTTGATAAAGACAAATACTTGCTAGAGAAACTAAAGCAAGATGAGAAAAAAGCTACAATCATTATTCACCATGATCAGAATGAACTAAAAAGGGTAACACACATTTTAGAGAAGGATGCTGAGATATCTTGGTGGGAAAGTTTATTAGGTTATTCTGCTACAGATACAAGTGTATATAACTATTTGTTACATCCAGTTGTTGTAATAAGCATTGTTGCTGTCATGCTAGTACTGGTACAGGGGTGTATGTGCTGTCTAACCAGACGTCTATACAAAAAGATTAGTGTTCTTTCCATGAAAGTTGAGGCCCAAATTGGGATAAAAATTGCCTCTTCTACATTGTATCATACACAAGTGTGTGGAAATTGCAACCGAGAAGGCCATTCCACAAATCACTGCATAATCCCTAAACGTGACATTAATCAAATCATCTAGCCAGCAGTGATATAAAACTGAGCTCTAACCTTTAGAATGTTGTACTGTATATGTATAAGTGTGAATGGGAGTGATTGTATCCCAGGCCTAACCCTAAGCACGGAGGAAAGTCCAAACGAAGATACAAGTGTGGTCATCTTGTTGACCAAATGGAGGATTGTTGTATCATACTTTTCATTACAAGTTAACTTATTGCAAATTCAGTGTATCAAATGGAGGCCAATTCATCGTATCAAATGGAGGTCACAGGTGTCTCCTTGGAAGGATGTGTTGCTGTTGGGTAAAGATAATGAAAAACTGATATTGATCACCAACTCTTTGATGTGGAAACATCCTGGGTGAATGGACTCCCTGGAGGAAGATTGATCATCAACAACCCTTTTTAAGTGACCAATAAATGGCAATACACAAAGACATACAGATGGGAGATACACATTTGGAATGGGAATTTACAACTCCTTTGATGTACTATGGACTATAAACAAATTTGTGAACAACCATAAACAGACTCCATCAGGAAGTTTGGTGAAAACAGCTGCTTACATGGCTTGGGGGGAAGAGATGTATGAATGGGATAGAATGAATTTATACAGTATAAAAAGGGCTCATTTTTACACAGATTCACTCACTCATTTGCATACACACATACATAGACACTCACACACACAGAGACTTACACAGAAACCCTGTACCTTTTCACTTTATGGCTATGCTATCAACTTGCAGACAGCTATATCTATGAACTCCATATTATTTGTATTTTTGTATTTCTTTTTACCTAATTACATTGTATTTTATTTGTATTAATCTTGTATTGGCTGTTAAAAATAAACCAATTTTGCTTCAAGAATCAGCCTTGTCTCAATACAAAGACAATTGCAAATAACAGCTGAAGGCACACAAAGTCAGCAGATTCTACAACACCTCTGTTTCTATACAAAATTTTGGGACTAAATTTACCCCCCCCCCCCTGCTAGTACTTCTTTTTACATCTGGTGGGACTGTCCATAGATTACTAAATTCTGGTCAATTTTCTTTACTAAGTATACTAAGGTTGGGATCCACATTGCCAATAAAACCCAAGGTGGTTTGTTTAATCTCTCACTAGATAATTTACCACTCTCACATCGGCTATTCTGCGTGTATCGCTTTATTGCACCAAAGTTAGCTCTTCCCAGGAACCAAAGGATACCTCACAGGCCAGGGTGGATGGAGGTGTCAAGTATAATGGATTTCCTTGAATCTATGGGAGAGTTTTTTTTACCCACAGCAAAATCATTCTTCACTGTTTAGTTTAGGATATCTGGAGAAGAGTTAAATCCAAGGCCCCAGCTTGGATTTTTCCTGCCCCCAGATAATTTTATGGCGAGAGGGAGGCTGGGAAGCTCGATTATTGGGTATACCCTAGTCACAAAGGATGATCTTCCTGGAGTCATTCTGAAGCAATCGATGACTCCAGAATAGTCATCAGAAGCCATCATGAAGTATGCCCACAGGCCGCAATATTTAAATGAGATGACTCTAGAGTCATTCACTGGCTGTTCATGCCTGTGAAGTAATCAGTATGGCAATCTACTAATTATTCTAAAGTCATCACCCAGCATTATTTACCTTAGCTGATGAGTCTGGCGATGGCTGATGATGTGCAAATTACTTCTAAAGTAGTTTGCTGATCATCAAATGACCCCAGGATAGTCTCTAAAGTAATCCTGTTTATCTTGGGTATGTGCAAAGTTCTCCACAGAAAAATTTGCCAGCCGGGTAACATTATTAAGTACCGGGTGGGGGCAGTGTTAAATTATAGTTTGTGCAACAAACATTAAAAAACTTCAATATCTAATTTTAGTTTAATAATGGCTTACATTTTAGCTGGGTGGTGTGCCCATTAAAGGGACAGTCTAGTCAAAATTAAACTTTCATGATTTATTTAGAGAATGCAATTTTAAACAACTTTCCAATTCACTTGTATCATCACATTTTCTTTGTTCTTTTGTTATTTTTAGTTGAAAGCTAAACCAAGGTAGGCTCATATGGTAATTTTAAACCCTTGAAGGCTGCCTCTTGCACTTGACAGTTTTTCACAGCTAGAGGACGTTAGTTCATGTGTACTGAATAGATAACATTATGCTCACGCCCGTGGAGTTAGGGCACTGATTGGCTAAAATGCAAGTCTGTCAAAAGAACTGAAATAAGGGGGCAGTCTGCAGAAGCTTAGAAATAAGTTAATCACAGAGGTAATAAGTGTATTAATATCACAGTGTTGGTTAGGCAAACTTGGGGAATGGTTAATAAAAGGATTATCTATCTTTTTAAACAATAACAATTCTGGAGTAAACTGCCCCTTTAAATAGGCCCTAGGGAAAACACTATGGGCCAGATTACAAGTGGAGCGCAAACGATAAGGGATTTATAGCGGGGTTTGAGCTTGTCTGGCTTAAAGCTCGTATTATTGTGAGAATGATTACCGCAACTTCAGAGTTCTGGTTAAATGTTGCAAAAAACACATCAAAAATACACTACAGAGTATAGTTATACTCATAATAACACTATCTAATAAAAAATATTAAAAAAAAATATTGCACAGAAAAGTTATAAAGGGCTCAAAGATATGAGATCTCAGGTGTCAGAAGAAGAAAAAAGGCAGACAAAGAGCTTTTACCATTGAGATACATACATATACATATCTAAAGATGGATATGTATGTACATATGTTTTTATGTATTTATATGGGTATATATGTATTTACAGACATACAGTATATCCATATAAATTCTAATTTATACATATGTAGACCTATGTATAAGTGCATTTGAGCTGTTTGCAGTTAAGTAGATGAAAACGTTAAAGCATATTTATGCAATATTCTTATTTAATAAAGTGTTATACTGTGTATTTACTGTAAATATTTCACATTCCAATGTTCTGCACATAGCAGAATATGTTTTATGTATTTAGAAATATATATTCCTATATATATCTATCCCTATATATAATCATGTTTATATATAGGTATAAATATATATTGTACCAAAATACCATCAGATATATGTAGAAATATATATATACAGTATATATTTTTTCTCCATTGACTTCTATGGGGAAATACGTGAACGTGCATGCGATATTCTAAGTTCGGCTTTTTGCACTCATCGTTTTAGCGCACAAGCAGAAACAGTTTACTTTCAACTCATGAGTGCAACCTGACAAGCACAAAAAGCCTACTTCCAGCCCAATTAACGCTTGAGCGGGTGAGCTAATTAGCGCTCCACTCGTAATCTGGCCCTATATGTGATATACCTTAGTCCTTTGGATAAATAAAGAATGATATGTGACCAAGGGTAGGTATCCAGATTTCTTTTTTTCCATTCCTTTTTTTTAGACTACTTTCTGGTAATAGTCTTTTATTGAGCTTTTTAACCCCTTGAGTGTTAACGACGGCTCTGAGCCGTCGCAAATTGCCCCAGTCAGGTGCTGACGACGGCTCAGAGCCGTCGCTAGCACTCACCCACCTTGAGGGCAATCTGGGGGCTCCCATCTACTCCCACCTAGGCGATCTGGCCTGTATAGTGACAGGCATTGCTAGGGCTTGATGTTTTGCGCGGTGACATCACGCGCAACTTTATTTAAAATTAACAATGACAAGTAGAGGGAGATGTGGCATGCTGCTTAGAAGCCTGTATCTTAGGCATCTAAGCAGACCCCCAAGACCCACCGTTGGAAAGGTAATCGCATAACCTTTCCAACAGTATTATAAGTCTTAGGGATCTGTAAAAAAAAGTTTAAAAAAATATATTTAAACTTTTTTAAAACCAGCTTAGCACCCAGAGGGGAAATGGCTTAGCAGCCAAAGGGTTAACAGACATTCTAATATTCACTCATTCAGAAAGACTGACATAGTTTTAATGCTGTACTATATGCCCAGGATGACAAACCTTTTCCTCAGTTTTTACTATTGATATGCTATGCGACAATTTGGTAATGCTATAAATGAGTGTCAATTTCTATTTGTTTTTCTGCTTACGATACAGTCTAAGCACCTGACTTGTGTGTATTATTGATAATATCTTATTTGTTTTATTGACAACTGTGAATTTCCTACAAATAAGATTACATAATGTAATGTTTAATTGTTTTTTTGCATTTGGTATGCAGTTTACATGGGCTGTTTTAAAGTGGAGCGTAGTGGACAGAACTATAGAAACACCAGAGGATGTAGCCAATATTTTCATTTCTTTTGTACTTGATGTTGATGGCTCTACTGTAAAGACAATTTTTCTAAAACTTTGACAGCTGTGTTGCCTATGTAATACTTATAAACAATACTTAAAACATATATTCTTTTTCTGTTTAAAGGCAAGGTAAACTTGTGTGCACTTGTTAACAAATTTAACAATAACAGACAAAATTAGCATAACTTTAATTCATCAATTTTATATTATTATTATTTTTACCCTCAAATCTTATTTTTAAATCGTTGTCCTGCAACGATTCCTCGTCCGCCCGACTTTTCTATAGAAGTGATTGACACTTCTCTAACACTGTGGCCTCCAATCACCGCTTTCTCCATGTGGTGGTGAACACAGCATATCAGATGTCATCGGACCGCACTGCGCATGCGTCCAACCTGAAACGTCTACACTGTTGAACGCGCTCATTCACGACTTGCGCATGCTCCTTTAAACTGTCAGTCTAATTAGACAGATTATTAAATATATATGTCAGTTTTGATCGTAATACTGATACACTCTTTTGGATAGCAATAACAGACGAAGTAAATCGAATAGTCATTATTTGATTATGCTAAAATATGAATATTCGAAATTGATATTTCGTTAACTATAAGAATAAAGATACTTACTATTACAATATTTTTTAATAAAATTTAAAGAATAATGCCGGTATTGTATTACGTAATCGCGGGGAATAATGAAAATGAGTCTGTCTCATATAATGAATAAAAAGTATTGTACGAAAATTGTGCATGCGCATAAAAATTGTTGTCCTTGAACGCGCAAAATGCTGACGTAGAGAGCGGGTGGGTTGGGTGTCTACGATGAGAGCGAGAAAATAGGAAGTAGAAGCGGGGAGGAGTTTTACAATAAACGGTATGCATATATTTTATTATTTTTCATGAACATACTAAATCTATTGTGTAAACCAACTTAGCGACTGCATTGCAGTGGTAAATAGAAAAGTAAACATGTTTTAAAACGTACTCAACTTTACCTTGCCTTTAATCAGAGTGATAGCAAAAATGCTAAAAATTCCCTGGTACTTCTGACAAGTTTTTCTCTGAAATTCCCCGTAGCAAAAGGGTTAATACGCTGCATCTGGTAAATGGATAAATGGGAAAACATTAAAGGGACATTAAACTGCTGGGTACAATTACAGTAGCATGGTAACTATTCATCATGTTATTGTTTGTTCCCATGTTTGCTGATATTTTCAAAGCTATTCTCTTACATTAACCCTTTAAAAGTGCTGGTTAGTGAAGCTCTGTGTCTTCACACTGCGTGCCGCCATCTTGAAATTTAAGTATTGTTGCACCCTGGGACAGAAGTGTTGCACATTCATTGATCAGTAATATTGTCTTACTTGATGAGCCATATCATGCACTCCAGTTAAAGGGACACAAGTCAAAATAAACTTTTATGATTCAGACAGAGCATGCTGATTTAAGACACTTTCCAATTTACTTCCATTATGAAATTTTGCACAGTCTTTTTATATTCACACTTTCTGGGGAAAGCTCACAGGGTATACATATACTAAAAAGAGAGAAGCGCTCAACCTGGGAACAAACAATAGTATAATAGCTTGTTCTATGGCTAGTTACCACCCTAGAAGCAGCCACTTTTTGCTCAACATGTGCCTTTCACAGAGAAGAACTTTCCTGAAGCATATCAGTCTGATCCTGACTTAACAGTACAGTCCAGCCCCGAAATACCAGGCAATCCCTCTCTGAACAAGGGAAATGGCAAAACCCCAGAAGTACGTTTTGGCCTAGTGTGGGCCTTGTCAGTGAGGTGCAGCCATATCCCTCTAGGCACACTGAGCAACGGGTCCACGTTGGGATTCCTGTACAGAACAAGCTATTATGCTATTGTTCGTTCCCAAGTTGAGCGCTTCTCTCTTTTTATTTATGCAAAATCTGGGGTTTTGCTGTTTCTCTCGTTCAGAGAGGGATTGCCTGGTATTTCGGGGCTAGACTTTACTGTGAAGTCAGGATCAGACTGATATGCTTCCGAAAAGTTCTTCTCTGTAAAAGGCACATGTTGAGCAAAAAGAGGCTGCTTCTTGGGTGGTAACTAGCCATAGAACAAGCTATTATACTATTGTTCGTTCCCAGGTTGAGCGCTTCTCTCTTTTTATTTATACGTATACTAGTCTGTGATTGGCTCATGTCTGTCACATGATACAGGGGGAATTAAAATGGGAGAAAAAATAAATTTGCAAGAAAAAAAATCTACTGCTAATTTGAAATTTAAAGTAAGTGCTATTGCATGTGTTAATTATTTAATGCTACTGCATTGAGTGGTCCTTTTTGGCTGTGGCTGCATTTATCTATATTATTCATGAGAGCATTTTTTTATTTTTTTTAATTCTGTTATTAGGTATTATACAGGCAGTTAATATGAATTCCAAGAAGACGCTATTTTGCCACAAGCAAAGTGATTACATAAATTCAAGCTTACATAACAGTTACGTATGTGTGGTTAGGAAGTAGTATGGAATAGTCTCATGTGCCGCCTGATGCAATTTTGTACATTTATAAATAAACAGTCAAACAAAATATCCTAAAATAAAATTTGAACAAAAGGGAGAACAGAGATATTGCAATGACAATCAGACAGCGAGCATGAATTCCATAAATGTAAAATAGCCTCGATCCAAGTGAGTACAGCAATGAGGAAGCTTCTATAGCGGTTACATTTGCATGGCTAGACAGTAGTGAAAATATATCTTATGTGCCATCTGATGCCATCTCATACCTCAAAAACATTTAAATAAAACAAACAAAAAATAGTTAAATAACAGAGAACACGTCTTAACCCTCGAGAGCATTCACAATTTGTATAGTTTGATGAGCAGTGTGCGAGCCACTGCTCGCTCTCCTTGGTGTCTTATTAAACGGAATCTACACACCATTTGCCTCCAGTCTCAAGTTCTCCGACATGAGGAATGTACTATTGCGGAAGGGAGCTAGGATCGTGTTTCTTACATTAACGGGCAAGCTTAGTAGATAAGGTTCCCATTTAGTTAAGAATCTGGGTATTCTTCCGTCTACATCCCATTTTACATCGGCCTGTTCTGTCAATAATTGTGAGTGTACAGTAGTCCGGACAAGGGAGAATGGTGATGGTTTTTTATGTATCCAAAATCTGAATATTAGTTGTCTAGCCAGTAAAATTACCATATGTATGAAAAGGTTAAGTTTCTTTTGTGTGCATTCCTGTTCTAAAAATAGAATTTGGTTTAGCGTTAATGTTATGTGGTGTCTACAGATCCTGGAGAGCCAGAAGGATATTCTCCCCCAGTATCTCTGTAATTTGGGGCAATACCATATTAGGTGTATGTTAGGTGAGGGGAGTTGACATTTATTACAGATGTCTCGAGTGTTGGGAACCCACTTGCTACGTAGTTTTGGAGTGATATATGCTAAATGCATTCGTTTAATGTGAGACTCTCTCAGGCTTGCAGAAAGTTTCACTTTACTAACCCTAGAAAAGCTCTCTTGTAGGTTGTCAACGGCATTGTCAGTTCTGAGAAAGTTTTTCCATTTGTCCTCCATTTGGGTCATAACAGTAGGTTCGAAGTGTGCCATAATGAGTGAATATATAGGAGTAATAGAATGTGTCCCCTGACGGGCTAGTATACATAATGAAATCATATTCGTGCTAGACCAACAGTTTAGTCCCTGTGCTATGAGTGCTCGGACATAGTGTTTGCTCTGAAAATAAGCAAAAATATTCCTAGCGGGTAAGTCATATCTATCTCTTAGCTCTTGAAAAGAGAATAATTGATGGGTGCTGCAATTCAGTAGGTGCGAGATGTTAAGAATGCCTTTGGTTTTCCATCGGTGAAATACTTGGGTAGAAAGTCCTGGATAGGAAATCTGGGTTGCCCGTAAGGGGCAAGTATATGCTTGAATGTTGTGAAGTACCCCATAATCTGCACAACCTGGCCCAGGCTCTCAGAGGGTCTCTGAACAGTATGTTTTGACTAATAAGTGGCGGTAGAGATGTAAGCGTGCTGTGCGGAAGAAATGCAGGGTGATAATGCGGCAAAAGTTGGTTTTCTAGATGTAAATCACCAAAGAAATTGGTGCCCGCAAGCCAGTCTACGACCAATTTAGCTAATGTGGACCAATTGTACCACGCTATATTGGGTAATATAAATCCCCTCTTGTCTGTGGGTAGCGTCGGTTTAAGAGCACGGATTCTCTTTTTTTCCCTTCCATACGAAGTGAGTTATACTAGATGAAAGTGTATGTATGTCACGGGGAGTAAGCAGAAGGGGTAACATTTGAAGGGGGCACAAGATCTTGGGAAGGGCTATCATTTTCACTAGACCTATCCTCCCAGTAAGGGAGATAGGAAGGCTGTTCCAGTTTTTAAGTAAGTTTGTAATTGCTTTTATGTTCTGGGGAAAATTTAGATGATATATGAGGTTTGGATTTGTATGTAGGGTGATGCCTAGATATTTTGAAGAGCCATCTGTGACCTTAAAGCAGAATTGATCTATGTTAAAGCCCTGGGTGTTGCGGAGCCAGGTCACCTCTGTTTTATCCACATTTATCTTGTATTCTGAGAAGGATCCAAATTCAAGAAAGATATTCAGAAGGCGGGGGATTTCTGTGTCTGGGTCGGGTAAATAAAGAAGGAGATCGTCTGCATATAGGTAAAGGTGCAGTCTATGATCTCCTATCTTGAGACCAGGAGAATTTTGCCTAACATAACAGGCCAGGGGTTCTATGGCCACGTCCAGCAGCAGGGGGGAGAGGGGGCAGCCCTGTCTAGTTCCCCTCTCTAGTACAAATGTGGGGAAGATCCTCCCATTGATTAGGGATGCTGTTGGTTGTATAGATGGCGGATTGGTGGAAATTACCCGTGATTCCTAAATGCTCTAGAGGTGTGTAAGTGCTCCCATTTAATCCTGTTGAATGCCTTATCTGTGTCTACCGCTAACAGACAGGTGTCCGAGAGGGGCTATGGTGGGGTACCCTGTCTGTTTTGCCAAAAATGGGATATTACAGCTAACATCCTTTGGATATTTCTAACAGAAGTACGAGATTTTATGAAGACCATTTGATCTTCTCCGATAATTTGTCCCATTAATGTGGCTTAGCGGTCTGCTAGAATCTTGGTATACAGTTTGTAGTCGCTATTCAATAGTGAGATGGGCCTATAGGAGGAGGGTAGGGTCAGATCTCGGTCAGGTTTGGGGATAACACATATGTGGGCCACAGTAAAGGAATTGCTGGGAGTAGCAGATCCTCTCAGGTAGTCAGTGAATAAGTTGGCCAACATTGGGGAAATTTCTGGTTTAAGGGATTTATAGTACTCGATAGATATCTTGTCTGGCCCTGCCGCCTTGCCTGACTTAGAGAATTAAATCGCTCTAGATACTTCCAGTAGTAGAATTGGGGTATTCAAAAAATGACGGTGGTCATCATTTAACTTGGGGACTGTTTCCCCAGAAGCGTTGTTGATCTCTAGCTGTCGGCTGGCTTTTATAAAGGGATTCGGACAGGATAGTTGCAGTGTCAAACTGTAGACCGGAGGGGGATTGGATCGCGGTGATTATAGATTTTGGTGTGATTTTTTTACCTACCCTGGCTAAAAGCTTTCCTGTTTTAGTGCTGTGTCTATAGAAATGGCCTTGCCTATGCGCGTGGAAGAGAGCATCATGCTGTTGCAGAAAGGAATCCCTCTCTTGTTTTATGTTGTAGTAGTTCTGTCTATTAGTCCTGGATGGGGATTGCAAATAGGTGTTGTAGGCATCCGTTAACTTATTAAAAAATTGAGATGAGTTATGAAGTAGTGTCTTATTGTATTGAGCTGCGTAAGAAGTGACCTGGTCCCTCATAACCGCCTTGGAGGCATGCCAAAATAGATCCATATTTTCTCTATGCTGTGCATTATTAGTTATATAGTCAGTCCATTGGGATTGGAGGTATTTCTGAAAATCGGTGTTATGTGATAGGTATGTAGGGTATCTCCAACTTTTTTTTCGGGTGGTCTTGGGGAGTGGGTAGGAGCAGTAACCAAATGGGGGCGTTATCTGATATAGTCACAGCAGTAATCCCAATTTTCTGGATTTCAACAGTCAAATGGGGGGAGACTAGAAAATAATCTAACCGAGACAGGGTGTGATGTGCTTTGGATAAGCAGGTATAGTCATGAACCAGTGGGTAGCGGGTACGCAATATGTGTGTGCCATTGTGTTTGGGGGTCAAAGAGGCTTGTGAAATAGTATAGTGTGTATTAAAAGGATGGGGGGGTTATAAGTTGTTGTCATGGTCCGATGTAAATAAGTGTCTGTTTCTCAGTCTGTGAGAAGTCAAGAGGTTCTATTTAGGTGGGTATGTTGAGGAGGTAGCTAAACGTACAGTTGAGGTCAACACCAGGGGTTCTTAGGAGAATTTGCGGAGGAGTGGCCACAGGCAAAATGATTGCTCTCTGAAAATATTAAGAGAAGTAATGTAAAATAACAGACAAAAAATAAAAAAATATACAAACAAGCAAATAACAAATAGCAATATATCTAAAGATATAGCGTTACGTGTAACAGCAAGCTGCCAGCATGGCATGACAGCGCTGCCATGGGAGGTCACAAGCAAGATAGCCATCTTAAGGGTATATGTTATAGTCATCCGTCTTTTTTCTTTTGCTTAGTGTCCAGGTAAGATTGTAGTGCCTGAGGGGAGAGAAAGAATTTGGGCCCGTGGACTGTATGGAGCCTAAGCTTCGCTGGATAAAGAAGTGAGACCTGTCTGCCTTGGGTGTACAGTTGGCTGCATAGTGGGGCAAAGTCCTTTCTCCTCTTCGCCACCTCTCCTGAGAAGTCCTGAAATATAAGTAGCTTATTGCCTTCATATGATAAGTCCTTTTTCAGTCTATAAGCGCGGAGAAGCGCTAGTTTTTCTTGATAGTAAAGTAGTTTGAAGATGACTTGTTGCGGTTTAGGGTTTAAGGGCCTGTTAGTGTTTTCCAGTTCCATCCTATGGGCTCGTTCGAGATCCAAAGGTAAGGTGTCCTTGTTCATGTCTAGCAATCCATAGATTTTTGCGCCGTGATCTGTTTTCTAGATCGTCTATCTTCTCCTGCATCTGAATATTTTGTCTCACCAGGCGAGAGACTGTGATGGCTGATTCAGTTTGGCGGTCCTCTACATCAGAGATTATCTGCTCCCATGGCGCAGTTTCTTATCTGTTTGTTTTGACCGTGCAGAAGAGAGTTTCTTAAAGTATTTGTCCACCTTCATATGACAGTGGGTGAATTGGAGCATCTCTAGCAGCTGTGTATCAGACGGGAAAAAAAAATCTTCACTGGAGAAGAGTTTAGGTCACATATGAAGTAGAAAAAGAGCTTTATGTCACTAGGTGTCACTGCGGCCCAGGTTTCACGGAATGTATGAAAAAGTTGATAAATTCAATAGCACACATGCTTATTCTCGTAAATAAAAGTTGGAAATAACTCTGTGTGGTAATCCTTATTGTAGAACTTATAGCTTGGCTGGGAAGCAGTGTATGTTAGATATATTAGAGGTTTCCAGCCTTAAGTATGTATATGAGCTAACAAAGCCCCAGGCTGTGATGAATAGCTGTACTGCTGCTTATTTCCTCAGCAGACTGCCAGACGTCCAGAGTACTTTACCCCTGTGTCGATGTGGTGCTCAGGCCGGTCTAATAATCCATGCTGGGCTGGTGGTCCGGCTTGCTGTTACTGTCACCGGGATGTGCTCTGAGCGCCAGCAAAGACTTGCTGCTGTTCGGTAGCTCCGCTCAACAGAAGTCATTGAGAGCTTTTCTTTTTTTTTTTTATTTCTTTTGTAACTTTTAAACTGTGTAAAAAAAATGGAAACTATTTTTTTTTTGCTTTCTATCATGTGAGCTAATTTAAAGTGCAAGGTACAGCAGTCAAAAAGCCAGCAAAGTCACAGATTTGTGAAAGTGCACTGCTTCTCCCATAGGATGCAACAACACAAGCGTACCGAAATGGTAGCAACCAATACTGTATAAAGATGCAGTGGTTTACTAAATGGCTTCTGTAATAGGTTAAAAAAGAAAACAGCTATATTAAAAAAAAAAAAAAAAAAAAAAGCTGGTAAGGAGCCCCACTGGTGTCACAGTTAAAAAAATAATTTTAACGTTCCCACCATGTTATACACCGTGAGCATGGTGTATTATATTATTTTTAGAATTTAACCATTTTGTGTGCATTCAACAATCATTATGGTGTGCGCACAAAATAATCACTCTTCATGATAATTATATTGTGGGCACTAAATAATTAAACCGTGAGCACAATATAACTGATTATGGTCGCAGTTTCGGTTTACATAGGCACCATGTGACCGCTAGCCAATTACTTATGTTAAGTACCCGCCCCATCCAGAGGTCACATGGTACCTAATTGACAAGACACAGAGGCAGGTAAGTAATCTGTCATGTAGGCGGGTAATTTTTCTTGGTGCCAGACCCACTTCCACCAGTTGGCAAAGTTTACTGTGTATTATACCAGAAAGCTGCAGACATATTTAAACAGTTAGATTGTGCATACAGAAGAACTATTTTGTGTGCATGATGTAACTGCATTTTCCGGACCTATATTTTTTTTGTGTGCATGCCTTAATAATTGTTGCGTGCGCACAAAATAGTTAAATCGTATGAACAATTTAAAACACAGTGCTAACAAAGTACTACATTGTGTACACAGTGTAAAAAATCATGAGAACGTTTGCAAACTTTTTTTTTTTTTTTTTAAAGACACTCACATTTTTTTTTTTCACTTTGGCACCGGCCTGGTTTGTTGGAAGGGTAGAGTAGCAACCAATCTTCCTTAGTTGTACCCAGCAGTTTGATTCCCTTTTAACAAAGGACCTCTTATCTGGCCTTGTTTATAGTGCAGGTCTTGCCGATATCGGCAAGGCCACGTTATATTTACATGCCTCTGGAAGTGAACCATGCAGTAGTAGCGCAGCTATGCTGCCGTCGGCAAAGCTGAGCTAGTAAACTCCTTAACGACCGTGCGAAGTACAGGGTACATTGGTTGTTAAAGTTTTAAAGGGGAGAACATTTTATAGTACAACATACCATTCATATAAGTTATTATAAAAACCACAATAAAATAACACTTTTTTTCCCCAAACCTTTATTAACCAAGTAAACAAACATTGTAAAATACAGTAGCTCTGCACACTTCAAACCCTTAAAAACTCTTGTAGTTGCAATCTACAGATTTACATCTTCTAAACAGTGTGGCTACCAAATCATTTTAATAATATACTAATAATATTTTATATTATTGCGCTAAGTTGTCAGTATCTAAATACATTACAATTCTGTTCTCCATTTTCTCTAACAAAATCAACACTACAATTTGTACCAAAGCATTTTGGTATTGCAAGAATAAACCTCTATTGTTACAGAAACACACATTTTAGAAATGTGATCACATTTACAGAGGAAATGAACAAGAGTCGTGCAATTTATACCTCCAAACTATTTACAAGTAAATATAGGGTATTGTTTTGGCATGACATTAAGGGGCACCAAACCTATAACATAAAAAGTCCCTGCTTGCATAATATAAACCACTGGTTTTCAAACCTGTCCTCAGAACTCCCTAACAGGCAGGATTTTGAGAATATCTGAACTAGAGCACAGGTGAAATAATCAGCTAATTAGTAAACATGGTTATTTTACCTGCTCTCACTAGTATAGTTTATGCAGCGGAACAGTCAACACCTTGCAATTATAAGACATTTAGGTTGTGTTGATATACTATGTTTGTACGAAGGGCATTGTTTTGTAGTCCTTATCTGTTAAAGCCAATTGTGGACAGATGGGTATCAGAGTTAGCCCCAATAAATCTGCAGGGTGCATTTTAAGTTCAGAGGAATAGAAACTCAACAACTATATTGCAACATTGTTTTTTGCTGTGCAGTGTTTACCCCATGGTCAAATTTCTGGCTGCACTGCCTAGCAGATTCTGCTTACTGCTCGGCTAGTAATCAACAAAGTAACCTGTAGAGATCTGCTCCCACAACACTACAGAAAGGACACTCACTGGGATAAATGAGGGGGTAATCATGGAGGGTTTATACATGGCTGCTGACGTCTATTGTGCACTCACATTTTCTGGGGGGGGGGGGGACACTGCAATGCATAGACTAAACCTTTTATATTAAAATCTCTTCTTAAAGTTGCTTCCCAAGGCTAGCATTAAAACATTTCATTTTTTTTAATAAAACATTTCATTTTTTTTTTAACAGGTTCTCTTTTTTTACAGTTTGTCTGACTTATGGTTTGAACCCATTTTATGGAATTAAAATTGCACTCCTGGGACACTCATTAGCAGAGGCTCAATACATAGGAAAATAAATTAAATTTGTTAAAAAATAAAATACACATTTTCATTGTTTACCCTTGAATATAACTTTAAATAATCTGTAATTAAATAATGCGTTACTGCGAGTATAACTATTTTACGTAATGTCATAAGTTATCATTGAATTAGAGAAACACAAGCAAATGAGCTACATAGCTAAAGTCCTATAAGCGGCAAAATTATAAATTACAATAGAAAATATCATTCACAAACTGATTTTATGCACATTTTTTTTTCATTTCTGTGAATAGGAGTCCAGTTAAATGTTAAAAGGTTTGTGGGAATGTAAAAACGTTCATACAACTAAATGCATACTCTGTTGCACATTAAATATTTACAAAGTAAAAGTCATATATCAAACAATTTTATTTTCTCCTTTTATATAGCAGCTAAGCACTCACAAGGTTCGCGCTCAGGAAACTCGTCCACCCAGCATCACGGAGAACAGGCAGCATCTGCTGCCCGCATTTAACATTGCACAAGCAATTGTGCAGCCGCTGCCCGCTGCTTTCACAGCATGTCAATCATTCTGATCGGATCCAAATGATTTAACTCTGCTTCTCTTGACGTGGCAGAGAAGCTAAATCTTAAAACTGCAGCTACTTAAAGGGGCAGTAAACTTACATACTAATGTTATATAATTCTGCACATAGTGCAGAAATATATAACATTAGTTTACCGCCACATTTATACTTTCAATTATTTCAGACAAAATTTTATGTAAAACCCTCCTTTTACCAGAACGCCGCTCTTTGCTCTACTGAGTGGGTCTGGTTTTTCCACAGTGCATCCGGCAACACTGTCTAATCACTGTGACTAGACAGTGTTGCCGGATGCGCTGTGGAAAAACCAGACCCGCTCAGTAGAGCAAAGAGAGGCGTTCTGGTAAAAGGAGAGTTTTACATATAATTTCTCTGAAATAAATGAAAGTATAAATGTGCCGGTAAACTAATATAACATTAGTATGTAAGTTTACTGCCTCTTTAACTAGGGTTTCAGGTCCCCTCTTGCAAGCCTGAAACGCTAAGGCCCAAAAGCTGCTTCTGCAGGTTAATAAATGGGGCCAAATTATTTAAAATAAATCAAGGTTTCTATATTTTTTTTATATATATCTCTGATATAAATGTACACACATACCCACACACAAATATTTCCAGGCTATTATAATAGTGCAGCAAACAATTATAACCACAAAACCTAAAAGAGAAAAAAAACGATTTCAGTATCTCAGTAAACACACTCTGTATTACTTATGTATGTTAATTAATCTGAATAAAAGAAAACGGATGCGAAGGGCCTGTGATTCATTGTAGCCCTTATTCAAATTTTCATGCTAATCTGGAATAGAAAGAGGTTTCTGTTCTTGTGGTTCCATTGTCCAGTTTCATTCCCACTTTAGATATTCTATCTTCTTTTTGTACCTCCAAAGCCTGGGGAAGCAAAGCATACATTATTAGACATTTCCTTACACTCTCCTGCATAAGTTGTGCACAGGTGAACTTAGTACACAGCTTCCTCATCAGCGCATGAATAGTTAAAGTGATGGTAAATCCGATTGGTTAACAAACGCTAGGATTTGCCATCACTAAAAATAAAGTTGGGTTTAAGTGATCAATTATTTAATAAAAAAAAGGGTGCTAAGCGCTCTTCTACCAATGAGGTGACGTTTGAAACCTCTAAACCAATAGCTGTGTGTGTCATCTGACAGTGTTCTGTATGCTAGCACGGCTATTGGTTTAGAGGTGCAAACGTCACCTCATTGGTAGAAGAGCGTTGTGCCGTGGGGTGAGTTTAGCATCCTTTTTCTAATAACTGATCACTTTGTTAAACGCTTGGATTTACCATTACTTTAAAAGGGACACTAAAACCAAAATTAAAAACTTTAAAAAGATTCATAAACCATGCAACTAAAAAAAAAAAAAAAAAAAAAAAGTTTTAATTTACTTCCATTATCAAAATGAGCACTATGTGCATTGTTATAAAGCAACCTGTATAGGGAACATTAACATACAACAGCTTCAGCCACTATGTGGTAAAACTGTATGGTAAACTATACATTGCTATATAGCTAGAAGCAGATTTTAAAAAGGGACAGTAATAGCCAAATTAAATGTAAATGGATTGGCTAGAGTATGACAACTTTCCAATTTACTTCCGATATAAATTTTGCTCAGTTCTCTTGGTATTCTTTGTAAAAGAGTAATTATAGGTGAGCTCAGGAGAGTGCACGTGTCTTAAAAGGGACATGAAACTCAGAGTTTTTCTCTCATGATTCAGATAGAGAATACTATTTTAAAAAAAATCTCCAATTTACTTCTATTATCAAATTTGCTTCATTCTCATGTTATTCTTTTTTGGAGATATCTAGGTAGGTAGCATGCACATGTCTGGAGCACTACAAAGCGGGAAATAGTGCTGCCATCTAGTGCTCTTGCTAATGTATAACATTGTTGCAAAACTGCTGTGCACATGTGCACGCTCTTGAGCTTACCTTCCTGTTTTTCAACGAAAGTTAAGAAAACGAAGAAAAGTAGATAATAGAAGTAAATTGGAAAGTTGTTTAAAATGTATATGTTTTATCTGAATCATGATTTTATGTCCCTTTAAGCCACCTAGCAGCAGTGTTTGCAACGTTGTTTAAAGCAATGTTATATAGTTGCAAACACTGCTGCCAAAGACTGGTAACAACACGTGCACGCTCCTGAGCTTCTATCAGCCTACCTTGCTTTACTCCCAACAAAGGATATCAAGAGAAAACAAAACAAAATTTGACCATATAAGTAAATTGGAGAGTTGTTTAAAATCACACGCTCTATCTGAATCAGGAAAGTTTCATTTTGACTTTACTGTCCCTTTAATAAAGAAGGGTGAATACAATATAAAGAGTGCTGTGGGTATTCCCTGCTGTCACACAGCACTACCTGCTGCTGCATCTCTCTACAGGTTGCTTGTGCAACATTGCTACACACACTCTTGCAAACACATAGTGCTCAATACTCATGCATGTTCCAGTGCCTACCTCAGTATGCCCTAATGGAAAGGAGCCAGCTTTCAACCAAAGGGACACATTAACCACACTAATAGTCATAATGCATATTTATACTTTATAGGATTTCTAAATGTTGTAAATATAGATGATCAGTGATAACCAATGAAGATCAACCAAACACCCCTAACATGTAGGAAAGGTAAGCAGTGGTTTAATAAAATATCAGTTACCTTTGTGGTTTTATTTCTTCCCTCCCCTCTCTGGACGGAGTCCAATGTATCATTTTTTTTTAATTGTAGCTCTTTTATTTGTGATTCTGACTAGCGTTTCATTTGTTAAAGGGATAGTCTACCCAGAATTGTTATTGTTTAAAACGATAGATAATCCCTTTATTACCCATTCCCCAGCTTTGCACAACCAACATTGTTATAGTAATATACTTTATAACCTTTAAAGGGGCAGTAAACCTAAACAATAATGTTATATAATTCTGCACATAGTGCAGAACTATATAACATTAATTTAGTGCCAACTTTATACTTCAAAGTATTTGAAAGATGTTTAACGCCAAAGTAGAAATTTGTAGAATGCCGCTCCTGGCTCTACTGAGCTACATTGGTAGCGGGAGCGAGCTACATTGAGTTTAATGGCGCGATCGGGCTGTCTGTGACTAGACAACGTGCCACGATGCGCTTCTGAAAAGACCAGACCTGCTCAGTAGAGCCAGGAGCGGCAGTCTACAAATTTCTACTTTGATAATAAAAATCTTTCAAATACTTTGAAGTATAAAGTTGGCACTAAATTAATGTTATATAATTCTGCACTATGTGCAGAATTCTATAACATTATTGTTTAGGTTTACTGCCCCTTTAAACCTCTAAATTTCTGCCTGTTTCAAAGGCTCTATTGACAGCTTCTTATCAAATGCTTTTTTATTTTTTTCACAACAGGGGAGTGCTAGTTAATGTGGGCCATATAGATAACATTGCGCTCACGCCTGTGGCAGACACTGCACTAATAGGATAAAATGCAAGTCAATAGATAATAAATAAAAATTCATGTGATCAGGGGTCTGTCAGAAGAGACTTAGATATAGTAATCACAGAGGTAAAAAGTGTATTAATATAACTGTGTTGGTTATGCAAAACTGGGGAATAGGTAATAAAGGCATTATCTATATTTTTAAATAAAAAATTTTTTGGAGTAGACTGTCCCTTTAATGATTTGCAAACTATCGGCTAGATTACGAGTTTTGCGTTATGAGTAAAAAAGCAGCGTTAAGCCTCATAACGCTGCTTTTTTACTACTGCTGCTATTACGAGTCTTGTAGGTGCAGATGTCCCGCTCACTACTGCAAATTAACTTACGCAAACTACCTATTAACCCCTAAACTGAGGCCCTCCCGCATCGCAAGCACTAAAATAAAATTATTGACCCCTAATCTGCCGCTCCCGACATCGCCGCCACCATAATAAACATATTAACCCCTAAACCGCCACACTCCTGCCTCGCAAACAACTTAAATATTATTAACCCCTAATCTGCCGCCCCTAACATTGTGCCACCTACCTACATTTATTAACCCCTAATCTGCCGCCCCCAACGTCGCCGTCACTATACTAGATGTATTAACCCCTAAACCTAAGTCTAACCCTAACACCCACTAAATTAAATATAATTAAAATAAATCTAACTAAAAATTCCTATCATTAACTAAATAATTCCTATTTAAAACTAAATACTTACCTGTAAAATAAACCCTAAGCTAGCTACAATAAAACTAATAGTTACATTGTATCTTGCTAAGGTTTTATTTTTATTTCACAGGCAAGTTTGTATTTATTTTAACTAGGTAGAATAGTTACTAAATAGTTATTAACTATTTACTAACTACCTAGCCAAAATAAATACAAATTTACCTGTAAAATAAAACCTAACCTAAGTTACACTAACACCTAACCTTACAGTACAATTAAATAAATTACCTAAATTAAATACAATTAACTAAATTAAATACAATTACCTAAATTACAAAAACAAAACACTAAATTACACAAAATAAAAAACAAATTACAAGATATTTAAACTAACTACACCTAATCTAATAGCCCTATCAAAATAAAAAAATCCCCCGCAAAATAAAAAAAACCCTAGCCTAAACTACCAATAGCCCTTAAAAGGGCCTTTTGCGGGGCATTTTTCCAAAGAAATCAACTCTTTTACCTGAAAAAAAATACAAACAGCCTCCCAACAGTAATACCCACCACCCACACAACCAACCCCCCAAATAAAACTCTAACTAAAAAAACCTAAGCTCCCCATTGCCCTGAAAAGGGCATTTGGATAGGCATTGCCCTTAAAAGGGCATTTAGCTCTATTGCGGCCAAAACCCCTAATCTAAAAATAAAACCCACCCAATACACCCTTAAAAAATCCTAACACTAACCCCCTGAAGATCCACTTACAGTTTTGAAGACCGGACATCCATCCAATATTATTAACACATATTTATGCTGCAAAAAAATTTGCCTGTATGCTTTTAAATTTTTAAATAAAGTTGGAATCTTAGTCACACAATATGGCCATATTCTGCTAAGCCAGTCACCACTTACAAGGTGTCCCAAAATAGACTGGTCCTAACACTAATCAGTTTAGCTTTGCTGGGCTGAATCATTCAATTCTAATATTCAAATACAGATGTTCAAATACAGTGTTAGGACCAGTCTACTTTGGGACACCTTGGAAGTGGTGACTGGCTTAGCAGAATATGGCCATATCCTGTGACTAAGATCCCAAATTTATTTAAAAATGTAAAAGCATACAGGCAAAACATTTTGCAGCATAAATATATGTTAATAATATTGCGTGACAATGATCCCAATTTTATTTTAACAATTTTAAGAATATTTAGCAAGCAAAAATATTTTTGCAGCATATATAAATATGTTATAAATATGTGGACTTAAGTGTTTGTATGTGCGCCAATACTTATTGTGGTTTCGAAAGAATTAGTACCCTTTCAGTTTGTTTTTTTTAGGAAAAACACACAAATTTTCTCTGAACTAAGTAAAAATTGACAAAAGTTTTTGGTATCCCCCATTCTTTATTTCAAATGGAATAGAACAGAAACTTTTGATTTATGACTTCACATATTACTTTAAACAGTAAAACAAATGAGAATGACACAGAGAAAAATGTTGCTAGTCTTAACCTAATATTTTGTAGCACAGCCTTAAGAGATAACTGCAATCAAGTGCTTTCTGTAGCTCTAAATAAGAGTTTCAGCTCTTTCCAGACATGTTTAATGGGATTTAGATCTGGACTCAGAAGGTCACTTTTTTTTTAGTTTTTTTGTTTGTTCTTTATCCTGCTGGAGGACCCATGACCTGCGACTAAGACACAGTTTTCTGACACTAGACAGTACATTTAGATCCAGAATGCCTTGGTAGTCTTCTGATTTCATTGTGTCCTGCACAGATTCTACGCACCCAGTACCAGAGGCAGCTAAGCAACCCCAAGACATCACTGAGTCTCCACAATGTTTTACGGTAGAGATGGTGTTTTTTACAGAAGGAAAAACAAAGCTTTCAAAGAAAACATGTTGCGATTTTCCAAAAAATCTCGACTTTTGTATCTTCTGTCCAAAGGACATTCTCCCAGAAGGCTTGTGGCTTGTCAACATGCATTCTGGCAAACTCAAGTCAAGTTTTTTTTTTTTTGCGTTTCTCTACCGTGGAGCCCATTTTCACAGCGATGATTAAGCTAGAGCAGTGGTTTTCAAACCTGTCCTCAGGCCTCCCGAAGAGGCCAGATTTTCAGGATATCTGAACTGGAGCACAGGTGAAATAATCATCTGAATAGTAAACCTAGTTATTACCCTGCTTCTCACCCAAGGTAATCCTGAAAATCTGGCCTGTTAGGGAGGACCGAGGACAGGTTTGAAAAACCCCTGAGCTAGAGCATGCTATTTTAAAAATCTTTCCAATTTACTTTTTCTTAACAAAAACACCCTTTATGTGTTTTGCAAATAAGCAGACAGCAGTCATATAGAAACGTATTAAAAGGGACATGAAATTCCGCAAATTTCAGAAGGAGCATTCATTTTTAAACAACTTTCCAATTTACTTCTAATATCAAATATGCTTCATTTGCTTGGTATCCTTTGTTGATGGAGTAGTAATGCACTACTGGGAGCTACCTGAAAATATTGCGCAAGTCAATAACAAGAGACAGATATATGCAGCCACCAATAAACAGCTAGTTCGCTACCTAGATATGCTTTTCAACAAAGTATACCAAGAGAACAATGTCAAATTAGATTATAGAAGTAATATTGCATGCTCTATCCAAATCATGAACGTTTTCATGTAGCTCTCAAGATTTCTCAAGGTCCTGCTATAGAGGAAAAGCCCTGTTTGCTGCCAACATCAACACTGATTCCTCCAAGTTATCATGTGGTGTCTTTGCAACGTATCTGAGCACAGATAAACCCTTGCAGCTGCGTCACATTAAGTGGGAAGTATAAGAACCTTAATGTTATCAAAACACATCCACCAGTTAAAAAGAGCAGCGATAATGGCACAGACGTCAGTTGTAGGCGAGCTGAAGGGTGCAGTGACCTGTAATGACATGCAGTGTGCCGCAGCTTCTCTGACAATGCTCCATCAGCTGGAAATACCAATGGCCTATGTGCTTATCGCTTAAGAATGACAAAAATGTCAGAGTCACAAAATATATGAATGCACTTTTTAATCTGTATTATCGGGGGGTAAACAGCAGCACACAACTGGCCCTTTAACATAATCTGAGCATCTATAGTTCTAACATTACAAACCTAAAATTTACCGTTTTCATTTCCATTAGATCCACATAAAAGAGGTTGGTTTTTTTTAACGTATTACAGATTTTTTTATTCTTGAAAATAGACAATTTCTCTTTTTATTTCAGTCTTCCCAACCAATAAAAGTTGTGGCAGCTGTCTCTATCAGCTAATAAAGAATGAATACTGCATCATACATATATTTTCTGATTTTTTTATGGCAGAATAATATTTAATGCTCAATTTTTCTTTCATATTCAACATACCTTTAATAACATATTTGATATTAAAATAACAGAAAAAAATATATAAGTTCTTACAGAGCAAACAAGTTACATAAAATGTCATGCTAATAGCAAATACTTTACTCAGATAAAATCATTAAAATTCTGTCTTGTTTAAGTTTTCATTGAGGGACATTAAACTAATTTTATTTTTATTGTGCATATGAAAGATTATGAACAAATAGATCTTTTAGGCCTGTGCATTTGTAGATTTCGTATGCCTCTGCTCCTGACAGCTTTACCCAGCTCTCCCGTGACTTAGTTGGAGAGAGAGAGCGAAGAGAGAGCGAAGAGAGAGAGAGGAAGAGAGAGAGAGAGAGAGAGAGAGAGAGGAAGAGAGAGAGAGAGAGAGAGAGAGAGAGGAAGAGAGAGAGAGAGAGAGAGAGGAAGAGAGAGAGAGAGAGAGAGAGGAAGAGAGAGAGAGAGAGAGAGAGAGAGTGGAAGAGAGAGAGAGAGAGAGAGAGTGGAAGAGAGAGAGAGAGAGAGAGAGTGGAAGAGAGAGAGAGAGAGAGAGAGAGAGAGAGAGAGAGAGAGAGTGGAAGAGAGAGAGAGAGAGTGGAAGAGAGAGAGAGAGAGAGAGGAAGAGAGAGAGAGAGAGTGGAAAGAGAGAGAGAGAGAGGAAGAGAGAGAGAGAGAGAGGAAGAGAGAGAGAGTGGAAGAGAGAGAGAGTGGAAAGAGAGAGAGAGAGAGTGGAAAGAGAGAGAGAGAGTGGAAAGAGAGAGAGAGAGTGGAAAGAGAGAGAGAGAGTGGAAAGAGAGAGAGAGAGTGGAAAGAGAGAGAGAGAGTGGAAAGAGAGAGAGAGAGTGGAAAGAGAGAGAGAGTGGAAAGAGAGAGAGAGAGTGGAAAGAGAGAGAGAGAGTGGAAAGAGAGAGAGAGAGTGGAAAGAGAGAGAGAGAGTGGAAAGAGAGAGAGAGAGTGGAAAGAGAGAGAGAGAGTGGAAAGAGAGAGAGAGAGTGGAAAGAGAGAGAGAGAGTGGAAAGAGAGAGAGAGAGTGGAAAGAGTGAGAGAGAGTGGAAAGAGAGAGAGAGAGTGGAAAGAGAGAGAGAGAGTGGAAAGAGAGAGAGAGAGTGGAAAGAGAGAGAGAGAGTGGAAAGAGAGAGAGAGAGTGGAAAGAGAGAGAGAGAGTGGAAAGAGAGAGAGAGAGAGAGTGAGTGGAAAGAGAGAGAGAGTGAGAGTGAGTGGAAAGAGAGAGAGAGTGAGAGTGAGTGAAAAGAGAGAGAGAGTGTGTGAGAGTGAGAGTGAGAGTGAGAGTGAGAGTGAGAGTGAGAGTGAGAGTGAGAGTGAGAGTGAGAGTGAGAGAGAGAGAGAGAGAGAGAGAGAGAGAGAGAGAGAGAGAGAGAGAGAGAGAGAGAGAGAGAGAGAGAGAGAGAGAGAGAGAGAGAGAGAGAGAGAGAGAGAGAGAGAGAGAATGAATTGAGCTGGCATTCTATTGGCTGTTCCAATCAGCCAATAGAATGCAAGTTCAATCCTATTGGCTGGTTGCTTCAGCCAAAAGGATTTTTTCAACCTTAATTCCGATAGGCTGATAGAATTCTTCAGCCAATCGGAATCTAAGGGACGCCATTTAAAGGAACCTTCATTCAGCAAGAAGACGTTGATTGAAGAGGATGCTCTGCAACGGATGTCTTGAAGATGGAGCCGCTCCGCGTCGGAAGGATGAAGATAGAGGATGCCGTCTGGGTGAAGACTTCTGCCCTTCTGGAGGACCACTTCTGCCGGCTTCCTTGAGGACATCTTGCCGCTTGGATGAAGACTTCTCCCGGTAAGTGGATCTTCGGGGGTTAGTGTTAGGATTTTTTAAGGGTGTATTGGGTGGGTTTTATTTTTAGGTTAGGGCTTTGGGCCGCAATAGAGCTAAATGCCCTTTTAAGGGCAATGCCCATCCAAATGCCCTTTTCAGGGCAATGGGGAGCTTAGTTTTTTTTAGTTAGGGTTTTATTTGGGGGGTTGGTTGTGTGGGTGGTGGGTTTTACTGTTGGGGGGTTGTTTGTATTTTTTTTTTTTTTACAGGTAAAAGAGCTGATTTCTTTGGGGCAATGCCCTGCAAAAGGCCCTTTTAAGGGCTATTGGAAGTTTAGTTTAGGCTAGGTTTTTTTTTAATTTTGGGTGGGCTTTTTTATTTTGATAGGGCTATTAGATTTGGTGTAATTAATTTAAAGATCTTGTAATTTGTTTTTTATTTTCTGTAATTTAGTGTTTGTTTGTTTTTTGTAATTTAGCTAATTGTTTTGAATTTAGTTAAATGTTTTGAATTTAGTTAATTATATTTAATTTAGGGAATTTAGTTAATTGTAGGGTTAGGTTAGGTGTTAGTGTAACTTAGGTTAGGTTTTATTTTACAGGTCAATTTGTATTTATTTTAGCTAGGTAGTTATTAAATAGTTAATAACTATTTAGTAACTATTCTACCTAGTTAAAATAAACACAAACTTGCCTGTAAAATAAAAATAAAAATAAACCCTAAGCTAGCTACAATGTAACTATTAGTTATATTGAAGCTACTTTAGGGTTTATTTTATAGGTAAGTATTTAGTTTTAAATAGGAATAATTTAGGTAATAATTGTAGGTTTTATTTAGATTTATTTGAATTATATTTAAGTTAGGGGGTGTTAGGGTAAGATTTAGGAGTTAATAAATATAATATAGTGGCGGCGACGTTGGGGGCAGCAGATTAGGGGTTAATAAATGTAGGTAGGTAGCGGCGATGTTAGGGACGGCAGATGAGGGGTTAATAATATTTAACTAATGTTTGTGAGACGGGAGTGCGGCGGTTTAGGGGTTAATATGTTTATTCTAGTGGCGGCGATGTCGGGAGCAGCAGATTAGGGGTTAATAAATTTATTTTAGTGTTTGCGATGCGGGAGGGCCTCGGTTTAGGGGTTAATAGGTAGTTTATGAGTGTTAGTGTACTTTTTAGCACGTTAGTTAGGAGTTTTATGCTACGGCTTTGTAGCGCAAATCTCATAACTACTGACTTTAAAATGCGGTACGAATCTTGACGGGATAGGCTGTACCGCTCACTTTTTGTCCTCCCAGGACAAGCTCGTAATACCGGCGCTATGGAAGTCCCATTGAAAAAAAGACTACACGCAAATTGCGCAAGTTGATTTGTGGTAAGGCCAAAAAAGTGTGCGGTGACCCCTAAATCTGCAAGACCCGTAATACCAGCTGTAGTAAAAAAGCAGCGTTATAAAGCTTAACGCTGCTTTTTTACTCATAACGCAAGACTCGTAATCTAGCCGAATGTTACCAAACGGATAATAACACTACCTGCTCAATCAATTCACTTTTTTTAAGTGCATTTTTTTTTTTAAAGGACCGCTTAATACAGTAGAATTGCATAATCAATAAATGTATAATAGACAATGCAAAATCACTTCCTAATGCATCATGTGACAACCCATCAGCCAATCAAATATATATATCCTGTGAATCTTAGACACGGGCAGTAGGAGCTGGTGCTTCAAAAAGTGTACATATAAAAAGATTGCGCATATTTAGATAATGGATGTGAATTGAAAAGTTGGTTAAAATTGTGTGCTCTATCTGAATTGTGAGTGTTTAAAGGGAAAGTCTAGTCCAAAATAAACTTTCATGATTCAGATAGGGCATGTCATTTTAAACAATTTTATAAATTTACTTTTATCACCAGTTTTGCTTTGTTCTCTTGGTATTCTTAGTTGAAAACTAAACCTAGGAGGTTCATATGCTAATTTCTAAGCCCTTGAAGGCCGCCTCTTCTCTCAGGGCATTTGACAGTTTTTCACCACTAGAGGGTGTTAGTTCATGTGTGTCATATAGATAATGCTGCTCACACACGTGAAGTTCCAGGGAGCCATCACTGGTTGGCTAAAATGCAAGTCTGTCAAAAGAACTGAAATAAGGAGGCAGTTTGCAGAGGCTTAGATACAAAAGTATATTTATATAATTGTGTTGGTTATGCAAAACTGGGGAATGGATAATAAAGGGATTATCTATCTTTTAAAACATTACAAATTCTGGTGTAGAATGTCCCTTTATTTTTTACTTAAAGGGACACTAAACCCACATTTTTTCTTTCATGATTCAGATAGAGAATACAATTTTAAAACAACTTTCCAATTTACTTCAATTATCTAATTTGCTTAATTTTTCAGATATCCTTTGTTGAAGAAAGAGCAATGCACATATGAGAGCCAATCACATGAGGCATCTACGTGCAGCAACCAATCAGCAGCTACTGAGCCTATCTAGATATGCTTTTCAGCAAAGAATATCAAGAGAACGAAGCAAATTATATAATAGAAGTAAATTAGAAAGTTGTTTAAAACGGCATGCTCTTTCTAAATCATGAAAGAAAAAAATTGGGTTTAATTTCCCTTAAAAGTTTATTGAGCAGGTAGTATTAGTATCAATATTATTTATTTACAAAGCGTCAAGTACAACGGTGATGCAATACAATATAAAACACCGGAGAAACAGGAGGTGGGGACTGCAATGGTGAGAATAACCCAACAAACACACATGCCTTCTATTCTGATAATTCTCCTGCTCTAAACCTTAATAATTCATAAATACATAACTCTGGTTAATGCTCACATCAGCCATTAGCATCACTATACACTATAAAAAGGAATCAATCAACACCAGAGACAGTTCAACCTGAAATGTAATTGTCAAAAAAACGAAAAAGCCATTTTGTTTGTTGATAATCCTGCTCATTTTGTTTTTGGATTATGAAATCTGGAGATTAATGAGGGAGATCGGAAGATCTATATTTCTATTTTTTTTTGGGAGGTAAAAATTAATTGATGCAAACTCCTAAAATTTATAGAACGCTGAGAAATGTAGTGAATCGTCTCCATAGAAACTGAAAAGGTTTGTTTCACTCAAAAGATGAATCACAGCAAGTGAATATTTACCTATATTCACTAATGAATATCCTTACCTGAAGCTGTCCTCACTCCTGAGCTTGTCGGAGCACTGAATGGCTGCGAGTTTCCATGCATGGCGCCTGAATATGAAGGACTGCTCCAAGTGTTGTAAAAGGGTGACTGGTAAGGTTGGGCCCTATATGGAAGAAATGAAAAGGTGTCACATTAAGATGAAATTAACCCCTTCGGTACCGGGAATTTCAGAGAAAAACTTGCCAAAAAGTACTGGAGAATTTTTAGCATTTTTGCTATCACTCAATGTTTGTTTTTTAATTTACCTATCAAAACTAAATATTTGTTTATAGTAGACAACTCAAGATATTGATCTAGTCCCATTTTGGAATATTTCATACCACTCTTTTGCTGCCAACTGCAATAATATGAAGAAAAAAAAAAAACTTTTACAAACTTTGGGTTTCTTACTGAAATTATTTACACACAACTTGAGCAGTCATAAGACAAATTGTTGTTAACCCCTTCCTGCCGTGACTCATTTGTCTACATCCCATATAGGAAGAGGCTATGGTTTCAGGACAGATAAACGGTTAAGACATTCAATGCTGTCCTAACGGCGCTAAAGCTCTGCGCTGTTAAGACGGCATAGAATGTCCCAACGGCAGGAAGGGATTAAAGCTTCACTGGGATCTCCTTTGTTCAGAAATAGACATGCATGGCTTTGCCTTTACTTTTTGGTAATTAAAAGGTCACGAATTGCAGCTGCGCACCACACTTCTATTATTCCCGGCAGTAAAGTTGTTAATCAAGTAGCTTGTAAGGTTAATTTTAGCAGTAGTGTAGAGATTACCCTCCTACCTGCCACCTCCCACCCCCTGATACCTACCTGATCCCTTCCAAACAGCTCTCTGGGCACAACTACAGTATGCCAGTTACTGCGCACCATATTGTTTATCTTCCTGTGCCTGCAGCTCTTCAAAGCTGTCTTCTTATTTCAACTCTTCACAAGTGCCAGTATGAAAATGCTCCGCATTTTCATACTGGTTGCCGCCATCTTGGCACTCACACATTTTTGTACTGGGACAAAAATGGTGAACATTCACAGGTCACATATTAAAAGCTGTTCCGTGCACAATAGAGAGCAGAAGCTTTACATTTTGTTTTTTTAAAACACACAGTTTAAAAAAAACCCACTTACATAAAATAAAAAACCCTAAGAAATAATAAAGAGCAATGCAGTTGTTTCAAAGAAAATGTGTGCGCACAGTGCATAATACTATTTGTAAAAACAACGCCAATTATCTGTGAATGTGCATAGCGCATGATACCACTAGTCAAAAAGATAACAAGTGAATGCTCAAAACTTCCGTCACTGGTTGCGAGAATACTTAAAGGGACACTAAAGTCAAAATAAAAATTTTCATGATTGGGAAAGATCCTGCACTTTTAAGAAACTTTCCAATTTACTTCTATTACCAAATTTTGCACAGTTTTTTATATTCACACTTTCTGAGACACCAGCTCCTACAGAGCATTTGCACAAGTTCACAGGGTATATGTATACTAGTCTGTGATTGGCTGATGGCTGTCACATGATACAGGGGGCCGGCAAATGGGGTAAATAAATACATTTGTCAGAACAAAATTTTTTTTTACTGTTTATTTGAAATTCAGAGTAAGTAGTATTGCACTGTCTTTTTATTATGCATTTTTTAATTAAGCAATTCTACTGTATTTGGTGGTCTTTTCAGCTACCTGATGGCGGCATCCAGTATGAAGATATGGAGCTTCACTAACCGACACCAGTAAGGGGCTAAAATAACAGAATGATTTTGAAAAGAACTGGAGGCACAAGAGGAAAAATAGGATGGTGAGTTCTACCTATGCTATAGTCGTTATGCCCAGCAGTTTAATATCCCTTTAAAAAAAATGTTTTAAAATGTAACTGTCATTTTGTTTGCACAATTTACATCCCCCCCAATCAAGAACATTTCAGGCATACATCTCTTGAAAAGCCTGGTGAAATACACAATCCTGGCCCCCAATTAAGCAATCTTTAGTTAGGGGGGTTTCTCACACCCCCAGATCCTCTGTTCTGTAGCGTAGCAGCCCAATCCCTCCCTGTCCCTTTAAATTATATTTTCCATAGCATAGGGCTCTCCCACTCCATCTTTCCCTCCCGCCTCCCCTGCTGGGCCGCCCACCCACACCTCCCGCCGGCACCAGCAGAAGATTGTTACAGGCGGTGACACAGTGTCACCATCTGTAATGATCAGGCATCTGACCTCATATGGAGCCGGAGCACCGATCGCACTCCGGCTCCATATGAGGCAGATACCTGAAGCTTCAGGAGCTCCAGATATCGGCTGTAACTTAACAGCTGAGAGTGCTGGAGCTTCCTGAAGCGAGGACATATATATATACGTCCTGCAGTACGATAGGCAAAGTACTGCAGGACATATATATACGTCCATTTGGGTTAAGGGGTTAACCGTAAACGAGAACATGTGTAAACATTTAAAAATTCTCAACAATTGTGTTGTATAACGGACCAAGATGTGTTTATAAGCCTAAATATATAAATGGTTTAGATTTCTTACTGCAGTTGTAGAACAGAATAGCCCTACCTCGAAATAAACAGACAGAAATCGAGGGGGTGGGGAATTCTGGAAGACCCAGTCTAGACTTATGATAACATAAAAATGTGGACCCCTTTAAAATGTCCCTTTAATGATTTTTGCAGCCATGAAGTTATCAGTATCAGAGGTCTATAGCAGTTCTATGTGTACATTTAGCTTCATACACTAACAATTGCTTACCTTCGATTACCAAACAAATATCCCAACATTCCTCCTGTTCCCAAACCGGTCCAGAAACCAGGCCCTTGGCTTGCTTGACCACCAAACGCAGAATTGCCAGCAAATCCACTAAAGCCAGAATTACTGCCAAACCCAGAGTTTCCAAAACCTGCTGATGATCCTGAATGAAAATACATAGAAAAACAAATTATATATATATAAAAAATACAAAAAGAAAGAATATGAACTAAGAAAAAAAAAATCCACAAATAAATAGACAATATAGGCCAAAAAAGTCAAACACAAAAATAACCTTATCCTGATAGATTTTAGTGTTTTGTCAGCCATTTAGAAGATCTGCAGAAAGCTTTTTCGTTTCACTCCACTCTCTACTGCAAGACCTCCCACTTTCTGCCAAGAGTTTGCCTCTCCTTCTTGCACATCTCTCATCAATCATTTTCCTTTACATTCATCATTCTATCCATCATTTTGTTTTGCTTATTCTTTTCTCCCTCTTTCCCTGCTCTCTTTCTTTCCTTCCTCTTTGCCATTCTTTCTACAGTCATTCCCTCAATACTACGGTGATTGCAATTTTCTGTTACCAAGGACAACTAACATGATATAACTGCAATATTTTAACATCTGTATTTATCTTTTTACTTTGTGTGATACCATTTGATACTGATAAATAATTTTCCAGTAGCTAATCTTAACTCGTAAATACAGACTGTTAAAGGGCCATTAAAAAGTCATTTTCTTTTATATATGCATAGTATATAATCATCAATTACACAATAAATTGCAAACAATTTACATTCAAAAATAAAAATTTTAAAATAATTAAACTGTAATTTTATTAGCAAAAATTGCCCTGTTTTGCAGTCAAGAGACACACACCTTGAAAAGCCTACAGCAAGTCTCATCTTTGCTGTGGCTTTTTAAGGACAGATATAAACTTTTGCACTAATCAAGCTATCACTGTGTAGCGTGTAGCAGTATAAGTGTTATGATGTCTGCAGGATGCATTGCACCTTTTCTGGAGGCATAAAAAAAAAAAAATAATAACAAAAATGTTCAGGAGCAAACGGCCGGCAACGTACATGGTACCTTAAGTCCGTGTTTAACTGTCTAAATTACATAAAAACATGTGTGTGATTTAAAGGGATAGTCAACTCCAAAAAATGTATAGTTTTAAAAGATAGATAATCCCTTTATTACCCATTCCCAGTTTTGCATAACCATTGCCAACACGGTTATATTAATAAACTTTTCACGTCTGTGATTATCTTGTATCTAAGATTCTTTTGACAGCCCCCTGATCACATGGCTATTTATTTATTTATTATCTATTGACTTGCATTTTAGCCAATTAGTGCAGTGTCATCTACAACCCATGACAGTGAGCAAAGTGTTGTTATCTCTATGGCACACATGAGTGAGCAGTGTCTTGATGTGAAAAGCTAATAAAAAAAAAAAAGCATGTGATAAGAGGCCGTCTGTAGTGGCTTTAAAAAGGCAGAAATTTAGAGGTTTAAATGTTATAAATTATATTAATATAACAAAGTTGGTTGTGCAAAGCTGGGGAATGGGTGGTAAAGGAGTTATCTATCTTTTTAAACAATAACAATTTTGGTGTTGACTGTCCCTTTAAAGGGACATAAAACCCAAAAATGTTCTTTCATGATTGAGGTAGATTATACATTTTTAAACAACTTTCCAATTTACTTCAATTTTGCTTCACTCTCTTGGCATCTTTTATGGAAGAAGCAGCAATGCGCTCCTGGCAGCGATCTGAACATATTTGTAAGCCAAAGAAAATCGGCATACAAGTTCACCAATCAGCAGCTAGCTCCAAGCTACTTAGCCTATCTAGATATGCTTTTTAACAAAAGAAACCAAGGGAATGAACCAAATTAGATAATATAAGTAAATTGGAAAGTTTTTTTAAAATTGTATGCTCTATCTGAATCATCAAAGAAAAATTGTGTGTGTCATGTCCCTTTAAGGAAGGGTTTGTATGCAATAATGTAAATTCACAATTTGCAGCAACATTTAACAACTATTTAAATGTGTACTGTTTATAAAAAAAATTTTTTATTAAGGGTACTATGATTTAGATTTTTACATCGTACATTAAATATTTTAAAATGCTTAGGGTATGGAGTACTTTCCAGTATGAATGCATCTCGCCATCACATACAGAAATGTAATTTATGCCCTATAGTGAGATACGCGGCTTACAGTGTAAAATATGCCTTTAGATCATCTCATCGTGGACTTCATAGCACTGGCGGATTCTTTTAGTTCATTTAGCCTAAGAGCTTTAAATCATTGGGCCCTTTATGAGCCATTAGATTTGTGTGGGAATTTCTTTCACATATTTTAAAACTAAATAATTCTTCAGATACACACTCTTTTCCGTTGGCACCAAAATATTCTTAATAATGGCACTGTATGCTGATTAAAGCACTGTCTCTGATGTTATTTTCCTCTTCTACATTATTCTAGCTAAGTGATGAGTATGATTAAACTGATAACTTGCAACAGTCAATCTATTTTTTAACTTTATTACTAAATTCTATATAGCGACAATTTATACCTGTAAAGTCTGATTTGAAGCCAGGTGGGGGAGGGGCGTTAGGCGGGCTTTGAAAGCCCTGCCCATTGTCATCAGAGTGAGGCTGCTGTCCCATGCTTGGCCCATTTAGGAACAGCTTGTAAACTCCATATGCCAGCAACAAGATTACCACAAAGACAATAACACCGCTAGAATCAGAGGAGCTTTGGCTGTTCCAACCTTTGGACTGACTTTGGAAAAAGCCAGAACCAAAACCAGTGTTGCTGTTCCCATCCTGAGATCTCTTCCTTCCTTGATCCGTGAGCTCAAGGGTGTACTCCAGCCCACAAGAGCCACGGAGAATATAGGGGTCTTCAGGGTAATCAAATCCTTCACAGCTTACTTCCACTTTACCAAAACGGTACGAGTTTTCCATGTCCAATTTGCATTCCCACTGAACAAATAACAAAAAATAAGAGTTTTAAAAAAAATAATAATGCACATATTCATATAATAGGAGGAGTAAGGTACTCTCACTGTAGACCGTAAATAGATTACAAGTCACTGAGACAGATAAGCAAGGAAGCAGGCTAAGTGTCTTTAAAAACACCAAGGAAGCATATTAGTATTACTATTATCTTAATTTATAGTGTACCAACAGAATCTATACAGGGGGGCAATAAGTAGAAACAGGGCATAGAAAAGCAGACTGAGACAGAAGGATTAAAAGCTAACAATCTATGTTGTAGTTGCAGACAAAAGGCAGTTAGTTATGAACAATAGAGTATTTTCTTACAGTTATTAGCCAAAAAGAAATGTTAAATACTTACACAATTATATACACACACACACACATACATGCATACAGGGGTACAAAGGTGGAACAATATCACTATGGCTTATTAATCAGGGGTTAAAAACTACTTGCCGAGTGTGTTAAAGATAGGAAAAAGTCAAATTCCTAAGTCATCCGTGACTAGTGGACCACTCAAAATTTCAAGCGAAATAAACACACACCCCCACAGGGGTGGGAAGGATGCCACACACATAAATATGTATTTGAACGTGTCTTGACATGGCCAAGTAAGCTTATAAACTGTGGTCAAGATACGGCACAAAAACTTTTCAGGTAACTTTGATGGATAGTGTATACATAAAAAAAAAAAAATCCCCTCTATACATACACACACACCTATCTATATATTTTATTAATTAAGAGGCTTTTACCACTGAAACACAACATTGGAATGTGTCTACAGTAAAGCTCTTGTATGTGTGCATTCAATTTGCTGATCATGGCATATCACCTTAAAAAAAAAACAAAATACAACACAGTGGTAGCTTAGCATGATCACCTGGACATCAATGCCATCCCATCCTCTGTTATAACACTGCACGACTTGTGGCACCACTGCACTGCACCCAGCGCTTCCTCCGATACATTTCATCTGTGGGATCGGAGCACTGCGGCGGGCATTAGTATATCTGTCAGCATAAAGTGTGAGTGCCTGGATATCCCTCAGCAACACTCGTTCTACAGAAAATGTTAGAAAGAAACAATATACAGTTACGGTTTTGAAGAGACCTGTTATTTTATTAGCAATACATTTTATTCAGCCTATAGCAGATGTTTTCAACCAGCGTGAATGTCATAACGGTATGTCTGTACATCTCCAAAAGTGCCAAAGCCAAAAGTATAGCCTATCTTGAAGTACAACTCTATAGGCCAGGCATCCTCAAACTTGGCCCTCCAGAGGTTTTGGAACTACATTTCCCATGATGCTCAGCCAGCATATCAGCATCCAAAACCTCTGGAGGGCCAAGTTTTAAGATGTCTGCTTAGCCCATCAGATCACTAAATAATTGTTTGGCTCAATTAACTGTTGCAAGCACTACAACAACATTACAAACCTCACAATTTATTTAAAGTGACATAAAACATTGCTTGACCCATGCTCTCTGTAGAGCTCAAAGCTAATTTAATAACCTAAGATTTGTTTTGCAAAATGCTGCAATTTGCCTAGACCAGTTACAAACTACAATGTGATTAATTATAGCAATAAACAAAATAACAACTAGCCCTAAGTGGACTCCTTCAGCAAAGGATACCAAGAGAATGAAGAAAATGGGATAATAGAAGAAAACTGGAAAGTCGCTTAAAATTGTATGCTGTCTAAATCATGACAGAAACATTTTGGGTTTCATGTACCTTTATGTTACAACTTATTAAAGGGACATTAAACACTTTGAGATGGTAATATAAAATGATAAATTGTATATATAAAACAACTCTGCAATATATTTATTTTGTCCTCTTTGCCTGTAATTCCATTCCGAAATTGTGAGCTTTTCAGTTCCTGTTAGAAATGGAAGTGCAGAACACTGTTAAATCCAGCACAACCATTGGCTGCACACTCTAGTGACCTATTTATAACTGTCCCTAATTGGCCACAGCAGAGAAGGTAACACAAGTTACAACATGGCAGCTCCCAGTGTTTTATAGACACTAAAACTTTACACTTATTTTGTTACTTTTTAAACAACTAATGAAACTTTAAAAAATACATCTACATGTTAGTCATGGACTAATCTTTTCTTTGAATGCATCATTCTATCTAGCATGTATTTAGTGTTTAATGTCCCTTTAAAGTGTTTTATATTAACAAAAATTAAAAATTACTTAAAGGGTAAATATTTGTGGCTGATAAATTTGATTTAAGAGTTTGTCATAAGAGTGCTACTATTAATATGAAGGAGCAGCAATGCACTAATGATTTTTAACTGAACTCATGGGTGAGCCAATCACAATTATATATATATAGCCACCAATCAGCAGCTAGAACCTAGGTTCTCTGCTGCTCCTGAGCTTGCCTAGAAAAATCCTTCAGCAAAGGATAACAAAATAAGAAAACAAATGAAATAATACAAGTAAATTGAAAAGTTGTTTGCTCTGTCTAAATCATGAAAGAAAATTTTTGGGTTTCATGTCCATTTAACCCCTTAATGACCACAGCACTTTTCCATTTTCTGTCCATTTGGGACCAAGGCTATTTTTACATTTTTGCGGTGTTTGTGTTTAGCTGTAATTTTCCTCTTACTCATTTACTGTACCCACACATATTATATACCGTTTTTCTCGCCATTAAATGGACTTTCTAAAGATACCATTATTTTCATCATATCTTATCATTTACTAAAAAAAAAAATATAAAATAGGAGGAAAAAATGGAAAAAACACACTTTTTCTAACTTTGACCCCCAAAATCTGTTACACATCTACAACCACCAAAAAACACCCATGCTAAATAGTTTCTAAATTTTGTCCAGAGTTTAGAAATACCCAATGTTTACATGTTATTTTGCTTTTTTTGCAAGTTATAGGACCATAAATATAAGTAGCACTTTGCTATTTCCAAACCACTTTTTTTCAAAATTAGCGCTAGTTACATTAGAACACTGATATCTTCCAGGAATCCCTGAATATCCATTGACATGTATATATTTTTTTTTAGAAGACACCCCAAAGTATTCATCTAGGCCCATTTTGGTATATTTCATGCCACCATTTCACCACCAAATGCGATCAAATAAAAAAAATTGTTCACTTTTTCACAATTTTTTTCACAAACTTTAGGTTTCTCACTGAAATTATTTACAAACAGCTTGTGCAATTATGGCATAAATGGTTGTAAATTTTTCTCTGGGATCCCCTTTGTTCAGAAATAGCAGACATATATGGCTTTGACGTTGTTTTTTGGTAATTAGAAGGCCGCTAAATGCCACTGCGCACCACGCGTGTATTATGCCCAGCAGGGAAGGGGTTAATAAGGGAGCATGTAGGGAGCTTTTTGGGGTAATTTTAGCTTTAGTGTAGTGTAGTAGACAACCCAAAGTATTGATCTAGGCCCATTTTGGTATATTTCATGCCACCATTTCACCGTCAAATGCGATCAAATAAAGAAAAACGTTACATTTTTCAAAATGTTAGATTTCTCACTGAAATCATTTACAAACATTTTGTGCAATTATGGCACAAATGGTTGTAAATGCTTCTCTGGGGTCCCCTTTGTTCAGAAATAGCAGACATATATGGATTTGGTATTGCTTTTTGGTAATTAGAAGGCCGCTAAATGCCACTGCGCACAACACGTGAATTATGCCCAGCAGTGAAGGGGTTAATTAGGTAGCTTGTAGGGAGTTTGCAGGGTTAATTTTAGCTTTAGTGTAGAGATCAGCTTCCCACCTGACACATCAGACCCCCTGATCCCTCCCAAAGAGCTCTCTTTCCTCCCCCACCCCAAAAATTGTCCCCGCCATCTTAAGTACTGGCAGAAAGTCTGCCAGTACTAAAATAAAAGGTATCTTTTTTTTTATATAGCATATTTACATATGCTGCTGTGTAAGATCCCCCCCTTAGCCCCCAAACTCCCTGATCCCCCCCAAAACAGCTCTGTAACCCTCCCCCTCTGCCTTATTGGGGGCCATCTTGGGTACTGGCAGCTGTCTGCCAGTACCCAGTTTGCATATAAAAATTGGGTTTTTTTTGTTTTGTTTTTTTCTGCAGTGTAGCTTCCCCCCCCCCAAGACTAATCCCCCACCCCCTCCCAGATCCCTTAGATGAATTTTATCAGGGATTTTATCCCTCCTTTCTCCCCATAATAAAAAACAGTTTCTGTAGTGTAAGTGGTTCCCACCCGCTCCCTCCCCGTGCACGCGCCCGCCCGCCACCCCCCGTGCGCGCCCCCGGCGATACCGCCCCGATCCCGCCCCCCTCTCTGACTAAGAAGCCATCGATGGCCGCCCACCCACCTCAGCTCCCACCCACCAACGAATGCGGCCATCGATGTCCGGTGCAGAGAGGGCCACAGAGTGGCTCTCTCTGCACCGGAGGGGTAAAATTTTTTATTGCAGGATGCCTCAATATCGAGGCATCCTGCAATAACCGGAAAACAGCTGGAAGCGATCAGGATCGCTTCCAGCTGCTTTCCAAACCGAGGACGTGCAGGGTACGTCCTTGGTCGTTAAGTGACTTTTTTAAGAGGACGTACCCTGCACGTCCTCGGTCATTAAGGGGTTAATGTCCTGTATAGTGCATTATAAAATAATAATAATAATGTAATTTCCTGATGTACTGAAGTCTATAAACATCTAAATTTTGCATACAATATGTAGTACGATATAAAAATGTTTGAATATACCTACATAAACACACACAAAATGAACTAAACACCAGGTGCTTGATAACATAATTGCTTCAGAGCAACCAATTTTCTGTGTCCCTTGATGCATTTGATGGTAACCAACGTCAGTTAAAAGTGAGAGGTACTAATGGGAATTCAGTTTTTACTATCCCTTGACACCAATCATTTAGCTGATTTCCAAGCTGAAAAAGCAAATGAGGTGTGTTTTTGTTTCTTCCTTGTTTTGTTCATTGCACCATATTAAAACTAAAGACAAGTAACAGTGTGCAATCCCTATTTAATTAAAGGATCATAATAGTCGACATATTACAGGCTCAGTGAAACTATAGCTGATCCAATCAGCAGCGCTAGTTCCACATCCGAGTCGTGTGACTAGCGCTGCTGATTGGATCAGTGTTGGTTTCTGCTCAGGACCAGTGGTGCTCTGTGGGCTCCGGAGCAGTACTTCTAATGTGTGTTTAGCACCTTTGCAGGGGTTAAAGGGATACTAAACCCAATTTTTTTCTCTCTCATGATTCAGATAGAGCATGAGATTTTAAGCAACTTTCTAATTTACTCCTATTATCAATTTTTCTTTGTTCTCATGCTATCTTGATTTGAAAAAGCAGTATTGTAAGCTTTAGAGCCGGACCATTTTTTGTTCAGCACCTGGGTAGCACTTGCTGATTTGTGGCAAACCAATCATCAAGCGCTACCCAGGTGCTGAACTAAAAATGGGCCGGCTCCTAACCTTTCATTACTACTTTTTCAAATCAAGATAACACGAGAACAAAGAAAAATTGATAATAGGAGTAAATTAGAAAGTTGCTTAAAATTGCATGCTCTATCTGAATCATGAAAGAAAAAAAAATTGGGGTTAGTATCCCTTTAAACACACAATAGTGCAGTGTTGATAGTCATAAAAATTACATGCTTAAACAAGCTTGTCTTTTTTTTGTGTGTCTATTATGGCCCTTTATTTAGAACTCACAGAATGTTTTTAATTTCCCTTTCAAATCTTACTACTTTTTTTCTAGAGTGGAAAAATAGAATCAAATGTAAAGCTGAGCTTTCATGGAGTTACAGTTTGATCCGTAGAAAAATAAGAATGCTGCAAATAAATAAAATACAAGGCACCATATGGAATGCATGGAAATTCAGAAAGGAACGTTAATTAAATAAATGGGAGATGTAATTGTGTATTCAAAGCAAAGATTGGCCTGGGAATATGTAGGTGCAATTTTTAGAATTATTAGTTGTTTAAATACTGACAACATAAGTGTAAATGAGTTTTTTTTCTTCTGTACTTTAGTCTCTAAAATGTAACTGGCGAAACCTGGGTTTCTGTTATCCAATCTCTTCTGCTGAGGGCAATTAAAAGGGACATAAAACACAATTTTTCTCTTTCATCATTCAGATAGAACATACAATTTTAAACAACTTTCCAATATACTTCAGTTATAATTTTTATTTGTTTTCTTGTTATCCTATGTTGAAAAGCAGTAAAGTAAGCTTAGGAGTGTGCACGTGTCTGCAGCTCTATATGGCAGCAGTTTTGTAACAATGTTATACATTAGCAGGAGCACTATTTCCTGTCATGTAGTGCTTCAGGCATGTGCATGCTACCTACCTAGGTATCCCTTCAACAAAGAATAACATGAGAACAAAGCAAATTTGATAATAGAAGTAAATTGGAAACTTTTTAAAAATGGTATTCTCTATCTGAATAATGAAAGAATTTTTTTGGGGGGGTTTAATGTCCCTTTAAGGATTGATAAAGGGCCAGATTATGCGTGGAGAGCTAGTTTGCATTCGCAAGTTAACTAGTCAAAGGCTTTTTGCATGCATCAGGTAGCGCACGTATTACAAGTTGAAAGTAAAAAAGTTTTCACATGAGCGCTAACCCAAAAAGTCTGAATGTCGTGACAGTGTTATTGTATTCTGCCGAAGACTTTGATGGAGCACGAAAAGTGGAAAACAAAACTAACACCCTTACTTGAGAGCAAACCTGATCTCATTTAACGCGCTAACCCGCCATAAAATATGTCACATTCTAATGTTCTTCACATAACATAATTTCTATACAATTTACTCCTTAACATCTTAAAGGTTTTTACACAGAAAATTAATTAAGTATATGTGGATCTATACATGAGTAACAAACATAGACCATACATAAACAATTAGTGATGTTGTGCTTTTTCCTGCGCAGCCCAAGAAAGCGAGGAGATATATAGAATAAAGCAAACACTTTTTTTTTCACTAGACATGTGCATTGAGATTTTTCATCCCTAAACGAATGCCGAAGATGGCAGCTACTTTCGGCAATTTTCAGAACCATATTTATTTTTGTGAAAGTGCAACACACTAAGATATGTGCAAATCTGGATCTTAGTGTGTTGGAATTTAAAAAGAATTATGCGGCTCTGAAAATTGCCAAATGTAGCCGCCATCTTCGATATTTGTTTAGTGCAGAAAAGTTTGAATGCACGTTTAAATGTTCTCTAATTATTTAACCCTTTAACAACATGGATGTACCATGTACGTTGAGTGTCCTTAAGGGACCGGATTTCCAGCCCTGTAATAATGCTGGTCTTGCCAAAAACAGCGAAATGCACTATTACTATATGCCTCACTCCAGGAGGCAATCAGAAATAGCATGGTTTTACGGCTGTTGTTGAGAGCCACATTGTTTAACCCCTTAGAGTAAATCCCGTACAGGGTACTTCAGATGTCATTAAGGGGTTAATATATATATATTCACATTTTAACTAACTGTAATACTGTTTTGGTGCTGTAATACTTTCTTTACCCTCAGTGAGTGTAGTCTGATGTTGTTAAACATGACCCTATTAAATCTAAAACGTGAAAAAGAAAAGTAAAAAATGTTGGTCTGCAAGAGATTACTTTTTTTGTGGAGATTTCTAAGATGATCTGTGGGAGTATAACACTGAGTGGTATGATGCCTGTGTTCTATGTCTGTACCTAGTTATTAAAGGGACATACAACCCCAAATGTGTCTTTCATGATTCAGATATATAGAGCATGCAATTTTAAACAACTTTCCAATTTACTTCTGTTATCAAATTTTCTTGATTCTTTTTGTATCCTTTGTTGATAAAATAGCAATGCACTACTAAATAAAAAAAACAACCAGATTACAATGTGAAAATAAAAAATGATATACCCAAAACTATAAAATATATATTGCTTAAAGGGACACTAAACCCAAAAAAGTATTTCATGATTCAGCTAGAGAATACAATTTTAAACAACATTCCAATTTACTTGTATTATCTAATTTGCTTTATTCTTTAGATATCATTTGTTGAAGAAATAGCAATGCACATGGGTGAGCCAATCACACGAGGCATCTATGTGCAGCCACCAATCAGCAGCTACTGAGCCTATCTAGATATGCTTTTCAGCAAACAATATCAAGAGAATGAAGCAAATTAGATAATAGAAGTAAATTACAAAGTTGTTTAAAATGTCATGCTCTTTCTAAATCACGAAAGAAAACAATTGGGTTTCATGTCCCTTTAATAATAATAATAATAATAATGATGATGATGATGATTTGCAGAGGTGGAAAACTCAATTATATCGTACTTCTGGCTCCTTTATAGAAATATAATGTATGGCCTAACAATCATACATGATTCCTAGAATAATATAACTGGCACATTTTTTTCGTTGTATATGGCTGATAAACTGTCTCTTTGTATATATAAATCAAACTGTGTAAAAATAACAAAACTATTCGGTTTTTAGAACCTATATTCTCACCATGTTGATTCCAGCACAGCCCGTATGGCAGAAGCAGGTACAGGTTGGCCACAAGAGCCAGGAGTGATAATGTCCCCTTTCCTGCCATATCCACCGTGTGTAGTAAACTTCTCAGAATCTTCAAACAACTTACGACAGAGATTCTCACTTGGAACTCACTAAACCGAATAACCAGTTGCCCCAATATAGGTGCACTTTACTACCGCATTTCCTCTAGTTTCATCAGGTTTATTATTGTGATTCCTCTTCCTATGATCTGTTGAGAGACCATTGGCTGAGAGTAGAGAGAGAGGCGGGGCAATGACGTCAACTCACTCCCAATGTCTGCCTGGTGTTTTATTATTAAAGTTTGTTTATACAAGGGGAAGAAAAAAATAGAGGAAGTAATGAAGGGTAAATGTTCATCCGGCGGAAGTGGTTTGAGCAGAGTTGTCATCGGTGCAGAGAAAGGATTTGTTTACATGTTATAGGGGTTATATAGAGCTCCCAATGTTTCTTGTCATGTATTGTATACTTTTCTGAGTATAGTTACAGAAACAATAATTGATACGCTCAAATACCTATTTTCACTTTTATACATTGTCTGTGTACAGCGATAGAACATAATTATATTGCAGAAGCCGAGAGACCATGGCTGGCATCAAAGGTAACACACCCACTAGACGTGTAGTACTAGAACAACTTGTGTATATATATATATATATATATTTTTCCGTTACAAAAATAATAACCTGAATACATATTATTAGAACTATATTGCCAACATATTTATTATTTTATATAAATGTAAAGCAAACTGTATTGCGCAGATGTGTATATGTTTTTGTGTTATTAATTTATGTAAATATAATAAGCTTATTTTATTTATTATATTATTATATCTGGAACATGGATGGGTAAAGTATGGTAACTAAACAGTGAACACAAATGAAAGTGATGAGCCATATTTATCAAGTGCAAGGAGAATTCTCCTCAGCTCACCTTTAGAGAATAGCATCTGTGTGCTCAAATTTATCAAAAACGTATTTGTTTTTTTGCGCTGCTCCATAGGAGAGCTGAGGAGATGTCAAAATACATTTCCCCAGTTTCCCCAGATGGATTAGTAGCTGTGTCTTATTTGTCAATGAAAGTAAGCTACTATTCTTCATGTAAATGGTATATGACCCAATAGCATTATTTTTACACCCCCACTAGGAGCTTTGTTAACGCCCCTCTTCAACAAACTGTCATATTTTCATTATTATGTGCATCTATTTTTGCTTCTTTTATATATTTTTGCACCCCAATATTCTTTTTTGTGCTTCAATATAGATTATTTTTGCACTTTGTTGAGCTCTTTTTTTTTTCTAACATTGTTTCTACAATTGAACTGGTAAAGAGCAGATTTCTAAAGCAGTTCTCCACAGTAGTTATGGAGAACTGTCCATCCGCTATAGGAGAAAATAAATTATAAATTTGTAACTAGTTGAATTAATGAGGCGTACTAAATATGAGTAAAACAATCAAATTTAACCCTTTTTTGGTGCACCTGTGCACATTTTTAGGAGCAAATATAGGAGAATAACAATGATAAATCTTGGTTTTGATTGTATATGCTCATGTGCTAGAATATTTTACTACAACATTACTGCGTGCATTTAAATTTGTGTTTAACCCTTGCAATGGGGCTAAACTCAGTTATTTCTGCAGCAGCAATTCATTTCTGCTTCTGAACTGGACAGTCTGGTAAGCTGAAAAGGGGAAGCATATGAGAATGGCAGCTCAATAGCAAAAAGGGATAGGACAGTCAAAATTAAACTTTCATTATTCATACAGAGCGTATTAATTTTTTGACCCCTTTAAATTCATCTTTATTTCAAATTGATTTTATTTTCTTGTCATCCTGTGTTGAAAAATAATATATACATATCCAATACTTCTGGAAGCACGCTGGTGATTGGTTGCTACACATGTCTTTTGTCATTGGCTCACCCAATATGTTCAGCTAGCTCCCAGTAGTGCATTTCTGTCCTGGAGCTGACTTTAACTATGTGTTTCATTCATTCGTAGGAGTTAACACTATTATTTACAATCAATCATGCAATAATAAAATGCTCTAATATGCTCAAGTATTTTCTTTTTACACTTTTATATCCCTTTAAGATTTTTTTCATAGAGGCATGTTGTAGTGCCTTAGGAAAATGCATTTAGCGCATAAGAGCATTTTACTATCACATTGTTATGTCTTTTTAAGAAAATTACAGCAGATCAGTTTTCTTTGATTGTGACTGATTAATCAAGTCTGTTATTTCATAATTTTTTGGAAGAGATGTTGCAGTATTTTGTTTGTTCGTGATTCACTCTTAATATTTAAAACCTTTACTTAATTGTCTGTTAACCTGTGTTCTGTTTTCTGGGATTTAATTTCTTGTTAAAATACATTTTAAAAGTAAAGGGATCTGTATGTAAACGTTTTATATGGCCAAAATATATTCAATATGGCAACTTAGTAAAAGCTGGATCTTTCTTAATTAAAGAGTAAAAACCCAGATCTATGATCATTTCGTATAGATAAATCTTGTATGTTTTCCCATATTAATGCCATATTCACTAAAAAAAAAACAACCAGAAAACCTAACATGCCTAAATTCTGCCATATACAGTTGTGCTCAAAAATTTGCATGCCCTTGGAGAATTGGTAATATATATATATACTGTATGTACCTTTTTTTTAAAGAAAAAATGAGTGGGCAGGCAAAACACCTTTCTATTCTTATGATATTCATATTCAACTATAGGCCATAACAGAATGGCACAATCCTAAAACAAAACATGGCAACAAATGAAAAAAAATAATAATGATATGACCCTTTTTAAAAAGTCTGCATACCGTTAGTTCATAATACTCTGTATTGCCTCTTTTAGCATCAACAGCGTGCAGTCTTTTGTAATAGTTGTCTGAGGTCCTGAATTCTTGCAGGTGGTATAGCTGCCCATTCATCTTGGCAAAATGTAAAGTCTTTGGTCATCTTGCATGAAACGCATGTTTGAGATCTCCCCAGAGTGACTCGATGATATTAAGGTCAGGAGACTGTGATGGCCTCTCCAGAACCTTTACCTTTTTCTGTTGTAACCACTGGAGGGTCAACTTGGCCTTGTGCTTAGGGTCATTGTCATGCTGGAAAGTCCAAGTGCGTCCCATGCGCAGATTTAGTGCAGAAGAATGCAAACTATTTGCTAGTATTTTCTGATAACATGCTCCAATTTTCACAAAATTCACCGTGCCTTTAGAGCTCACCATCCCCCCCCAAAAAAACATCAGTGAGCCATCACCATGCTTCGCTATAGGCCTTGTTGACCACTCTCCAAGCACAGTGACCATAAAGCTTTATTTTTGTCTTGTCACTCAAAATTACAATGTGCCAGAAGCTGTGAGGCATGTCAAGGTATTATTGGGCATATTGTAACCGGGCTTTTTTGTGGCATTGGCGCAGTAAAGGCTTCTTTCTGGCAATTCGACCATGCAGCTAATTTTTGAGCAAGTATCGTCGTATTGTGCTCCTTGAAACAACCATACCGTCTTTTTCCAGAGCAACCTGTATTTCTCCTGAGGTTATCTGTGGGTTTTTCTTTGTATCCTGAACAAGTCTTATGACAGTTGTGGCTGAAATCTTTCTTAGTCTAACTGGCCTTGTCTTGGTATCAAGAGTTCCCCGAATTTTCCAATTCTTAAAGGGACACTGAACCCAAATGTTTTCTTTCATGATTCAGATAGAGCATGCCATTTTAAGAAACTTTCTAATTTACTCCTATTATCATTTTTTCTTAGTTCTCTTGCTATCTTTATTGTAAAAGCAGGAATGTAAATCTTAGCAGCCAGCCCACTTTATGTTCAGCCCCATGGATTGCGCTTGCTTATTGGAGGCTTACATTTACCCACCAATAAGCTAGCATAACCCAGGTTCTCAACCAAAAATAGTCCAGCTCCTATGCATCATATTCCTGCTTTTTAGATAAAGATAATAAGAGAATGAAGAAACATTGATAATAGGAGTAAATTAGAAAGTTGCTTTAAATTGCATGCTCTATCTGAATCGTGAAAGAAAAAAATTGGGTTTAGTGTCCCTTTAATACGTGATTGAACAGTACTGACTGGCATTTTCATGGCTTTGGATATCTTTTTATATTATTTTCCTTTTTTATAAAGTTCCAATACCTTGTTAGGCAGGTCTTTTGCCAGTTCTGCTCCCCATGGATCAGTATCTAGCCTGCTCAGTGCTACGTGAGAGCAAACAAACTCCCCAATTCTTTTTATTGAGGAACATAGGGTATCAATACAAGAAAATATGTACCAGCAAGAGCATAACGGTACAATAAGTTGACTAACAACTAGCCAGTAGAGAATAAAAGCATTTGCAATACATAGGAATAGCATTACCAGCAGGGAATGTATTCTTGACATAATATATTGGGAGATGGGTTACGTAAGAGTATTACAGTTTTATCATATTTTTTTTTTATGTATAACAAAACCAAACATAATGTAACATAAATAAAAGAATAAACTGAAAGCTAAAACCAAAACAACTACAAATGTGCACCTTGATATTCGTTAATATTAGGAACTAGAAGTGGAGATATTCCTGCAGTTAGAAATACGAAAATAGAAAGTATGTAGCTATCAAGGAGGGTAATAATAATGTAATATATAGCCTAAGGACGATAACTGATGTCTATGTAGTCATACATAAAAGGGGGACTATTGAATGTCTGCTGGCTATTATTTGAAGTTAGATATAACTCTTTAAGATCTAAATTAAGTTGACTTTTGATATACGATATATTTGTTACCATTTAATAATGTATTGGTCAATAGGAAGAATGACTAAATGTGAATTCAAGAAGTTAATGAGGGATCTAACTAAGCAGCTTGCTTGGTTAATCAGGTGCTCTGATGTATTAAATATCTAAGATCTATACCCTAAAGGAATATACATTTTAAGACAAAATAGATCCCTCTGTAAAAATTACCCTCCTTATATAGATACATGATACAGACATTATCTAATAAACAATTACATGAATATTGAGGATGCTGTTCCAAAGTTTAAATGATAGACATAATCTCCACTTTGTGTTGCATCTTGGTACTCTTACATAGTTAGGGTTTGAAAATCATATAGTCCCTAAGCTAAGGAAATATGATGGTGCAGAGTGACCAGAACAAAACCTGACAAACAATAAAAATAAAAGATTATTAACACCCTATATAAGTATGCCAGAGTATAATCCGGAAGTGAGATGCAATACTACAGTAACCACTAGAGGTCCTCATAGATTAATGATCTGTTCATTTTGTAATGAGTTGGAATGTAGATACCCATATTTTTCTCTTTCCAGTTATATCTGACAGAATAAATATTCTTGCTAGAGGGAAGATCAATAAAGATCTTAGCAAGAGTAGATAAATCTTATCTGATCTACATATAAGAGTTAAAAGCGTGAACAATCCTAGGATTTTCCAGTCACTGTAGCACAAACAATTTTGTTCAGCCACATATTATTTAAAATAACAATATAATATAGTACGTAGCACACTTGACAAGGCTGCCCTTCTCAAAGATCCCATAAGAAATTCATAAATGCCATATAAGGTGAAATCTATCATTGTTAATGAACAGCTTCTCTGGATTAGTTAGGGACTAATAGAGAAAAAGCCGATGTATATGCTTAAGAGAGCAACATATTACAGATAAGAAAAATAACAAAACAATTAGTGGCTTAATTATGATACACTTCACAGTAAACAAACGCATTTGTGGCTTTATATCCTTCTTTCTTTACTTTTTCTCTCCCCTCTCTCTCAATAATGGGCAAAACAACTCATATAGTGCTGTAAGAGTATAAACAAAAGAAAACAGGTGTGTTACAAACATGTTTGCTTGTGATATACATTTCACAGGTCAATAATATGTGCTGTACACAGTTAAATCAGCACACAAGCCTAGCAGTATTATGCAATGAAATATATATTCATTGAGGAAACTAGCAATCCAGTACTCCGACTTGCACGCTACATGTAGTTGTAGTTGTGCAGCGTTCCAGCAGGTCCCTGTTTTTGAGCTGTAGGTACTGTTTGTGTAGCAGATTCAATGGCGTGTTGAACTCTCTCAGTGCTTCCAGATCACATGCATAAGAAGATTCTGTTCTCTGATACACTTGGAATGAGAAAAACAAGAAAAAAAGAAAACTAATATCAACAGAACAGGTTCACACATAAGCTAGTCTCAGTTTGAAGTCATTGATGACTAAGATGCAGAGTTTGTAAGTTTTTCAGACGGGTAACGATATGCTTTCCCAAGTTAGCTTATACTGCCATGGTGTATATTATCATCCCACACCGATTTTCGGTAGGTCAAGCTAGCCTGCTAAGCCTAAGCCGACATGTGTATGATAAAAAATGGTTGTGGTGCCGAGGTATAGTAGGACATTAACAATATATGTACAGGAACGAATAAGAAGTGTGGCAAGGCTTGCGGAACCATTTTCTCTAATGTTCACACTGCATGTGAAGACATGGTCAGCTTCCGTAGAACTGTATTATATTATGGGGTATATGTTCCAGTATCTATCAGTGCTGCTACTGGAGCATACGAACATAGTGGTGTCAATACAGAAGTAGGATATGGTAGACGGCAATCTTTCTTTGGCAGCGCCATTTCAAAGTATAGAATGTCTGGTTCTAGGAGAGCCCCATCCGTATCCTGCCTTTATTGTAAGTCCTCCTGAGGCACTATCAGGCTGATAGAAGGTACTCTGAAATGATTTGTTTCACAAAGCGCTCGCATTTCTTTAAGAAGTTCCACCATCGTTGCTGTTAGGGACTCAAACAGTGGTGTGAAAACATCCATGAGGCAAAAAGTAACGTGCTCCATCTCATGTAACCTTGAGTTGAACACACAATTCTGAAGCCTAGTGGCTTGACTATACTTACATGACTTCTCGGTAGCCAAGAGTTGGAGAATCTTGATCCTGGGAGTTTCCCGGGCACATTTATTGCCAAGGGAGATCTGGATGGCTTAGGTTTCAGCCACAATCTATCTTATAAATGTATAGCAAACACAGAGCAGTGAAGTGCAGTGGCCATCATGGTGGGCCGCCCACCGGAAGTCCGAGAGCTAACAAACTCATTGACTATTTATACACAGACACTAATTGAAATTTAAAAAGCCACAGATTTGGGAAATTAACCTTTATTGCCATTTTATCCTGTTTTTGTCACCTTGTGTGTCTGTAACAAGGCCAAACATTTATGAGTAGGTTAACTTTTGATCAGGGCCAGTTGGGCGATTTTTCTTATCATTATGATTTAAAAAGTAGTCAAACAACTATGTGATAATAAATGGCTTCATATGATCACTATCCTTAAATAAGACTTTTTTTTTTTTTTGCATGATCACTCATATTTTCAAAATCAATGCCAAAATGTCATGATTTCTGCCAGGGTATGGAAACTTTTGAGCACAACTGTACATCATAGACTTATGGACCATACTGTGGTTCTTTGGGACTTATGGCAAGTTTACATGTGTAGATAGTCTGAACTACACTTAAATGGGCATTAACCCCTTTGTAAGAAAAGAGGAGAGGCTGAATGTGTTCTAGTCTAACAAAGTGCAGCAAAAGGGACCACAAAAAGTATCTAGGGGATGCTCTCTTGACACAAAAACAACGGTGGTATTTTAAATGTGAAAGTCCATACAAACAAACATATGTCTAAATAAAGGCAGCCCTTTGATGCAAAGGTGGTCAGCCTACCAAGGAAATAAGGCTCTAAAAAATACAAAAAGCAAAGGCGCCAAATAGCGTGATACAGTAAAAATAATACAAAATGTTAATAAGGTTATAGCTGTTGAACTCACAAAATAATAGCACCAGTGTGAGTAAATAATAAAATAAGGTTTATTGTTAAAACAAATATAACGCGTTTCTCAGCCTCCAAACAAGGACTGTTTCATCAGGCTCAATACAGTATACTACTAACACTTGCTATATATACCCTAGTGTAGTCATTATCAGGTAAAAGAACACCTGTGGGGCTAATGCAAAACCTGCCCCCTTAATTAGTAGTCATGGTAATCATGCATACACAATACAAAACACGTTGGACAAGTTTTTCTTAAAATCATAATAAAAAACATTAAGAGTTTATATAAAATGGTTGAGCATAAAAAAATCCTAAATTAGAGATCTTGTCAGATATCATTATTGAACTAAAAACAAAAACATCAAAGGTTTTATATTTGAACCTAACATTTAAAAAATAATAATATAATAATATATAGATGAACCACGCTTTCTTTTTAAATAAGCATCAGCATTGATCCTTGGCATACTGCTCATTGAGTGACTTACCCTTATTATAAAAAAAGTTGATCGGACACTGAAGTAATAGAATATGTCTAATATTCTCCAGATCAAAACATCTCTATTGGCAACCGTATATCGGTCTGTTTGTAAAAGCTCATACGAGCATACTATCCCACACAATTTGATCATGGAAGGGAACTGCTGAGGCCGTGTGACAAATCAAGAAAGGGGGGAGTGTATGTAGCCAAATGACGTGTGAGTGGTGAGATGACTTACTCGATCACACGCCTTATAGGGGTGTATTATTGGAGCATAAAGGATAACGCACATAACCATATATAACAAAGTATATTCAATCTCAAATGAATAGTTATACATAAGTAAAAAAAGATGATAAAATGACTGACCATAAAGAAGTGTGTCTTCTATGATACTGTGATAAAACTATGAAGTGGCATTGTTGGGATGGGATGTGATCTAAAATGATGTTGGGTATAAGGGAGGGGGCGTGTAAAATCCAACAGAATTGATATTATAAATGTGAAATGTGATAACCAGTGGTGAAAATCATGCAAATACAACAGAATAAGCATTATGATTGTGTGTGATTGGTGATGTAATGATAGATTAGATCATGTACATGGGTTATATAGATAGTGAATGTGGATGGTGATATGTGAGGAGTAAGCTGTGTAATCATGTTGTATTGGGACACTAAAATAAGGATAGATTTAACTGGCATCCTCACAGTGCTAAGCATGGTGTGAAGTGTGTGGTATAATGACCTATGTGATATAATAACCGTGAGGGGGATACAATGGTGACTAATCATGTCATATAGTGATATTTGGTGTGTGTGGTAAAAGAATATACTAGGAGTGGTGTAAGTACTAGTCGCAAAATACAAATCAAAACATAGGGATATGTGTTAAGCAAAGGCTGTATGTGAATTGATACAATGTTTGGAAACATTTATGCTTGGTGGAGTGATTCTTAATATTACGATGATGTTCCCCCATCTTCTTCTGACCTGTCTACAGGTACGTCCTACATATTGGACACAACAGTTACAATGTAAAAGGTATATCACAAAAGTGGATTCACATGTCAAATGACTCTGGATAGGGAAAACTTTTCCTGTAACTGTTGATCTAAAAGAATCCACTCCATGTGCAATATATTTACACATTACACATCTCTTTTTATAGCACTTGGGCACTGCTTTCTTGTTATAAATTAAATTTCTGTGTTTCCCTATTATATTTGTCCCTGACCACCTTGCTGGGGGCTAGTTTACTTTTCAGGGTTGGCGCTCTCCTGAAGACCACCCGTGGTTTGGGACCTATAATATTTTTTAACAAGGGGTCATTGCGTAAAATTGGCCAATGTTTGGAACGGATTTTCTTTATTTCCCAATGGTTACTACTAAAACCTGTAATAAAAAGAGGTGTAGTATTCTCTTTAAATTTGTTAGGGGTTTTTTTACTTTGAAAAATAGAGATTTCTATTATCCTGTCTCGCTTTTAAAAAATCTTTTTGAACGAGGATTTCAGGATAACCCTTTTCCCTAAAATGCTCTATTAAAATCTGTGCTTGGTTGTCATAATCCAGTAGGGTGGTGCAATTTATCCTAATCCTCCTAAACTGTCCATAGGTGTAAACAACTATTGCAGTCTACTGTTTTGAAGTGTGTTTTAGAAATTGCACCATCATCAGAGAACATCAAATCCAAATCCGGTTCCCAATAGAAAAATTTTGATCTAGAGAATATTACATATTCTATCACTTCAGTGTCCGATTAACTTTTTTATAATATAAGGTCACTCAATGAGTGGTATGCCAAGGATCAATGCCGATGCTTATTTAAAAAGTAAGCATGGTTAATCTATATTTTCCCCTGCATATTGTACCTGCATTTTGTTTGCCTCTGTGTTTATGGAATGAGCATTCAATCCATGAGTATTACAATTTTGTTTTTTCAATGTTAGGTTCAAATATGACCTTTTGATGTTTGTTTTTAGTTCCATAATGATATTGACAATATCTTTTTAACCAATTTATGAATTTTTTTATGCTTAACCATTTTATATATACTCTTAATGGTTTTTTATTATGATTTTAAGAAAAGGCTTGTCCAATGTGTTTTGTATTGTGTATGTATGATTACCATGACTACTAATTAAGGGGGCAGGTTTTTCATTAGCCCCACAGGTGTTCTTTTACCCGATAATGATTACACTAGGGTATATATAGCAGGTATATATAGCAAGTGTTAGCAGTATACTGTATTAAGCCTGATGAAACAGCCCTTGTTTGGAGACTGAGAAACTTTTTGTTTTAACAATAAACCTTATTTTATCATCTACTCACTTGCATTCTATACCTGCTTTATTTGGGACTTTTTGGAGAGTATCCTGCCATCGTTCTTGGGTTACAGTCATCTAGGCGGCTGTGAAGCTCCAGCTTGCTTTTATTACACATGATGGTGCTCCATTTTTGTAAGTACACACCCCCCTTCCACAAACCATTCTCTATTTTTTTTGTGTACTGTGCCATGGTGGTGTCTGCTTTTATATTAGAAGTCTTCTATTCCTCCATTGGAGATATTTAGCTGGGCAACTACGAGGATCCAGCACGTTGATACTGCCCCACACTGGTGCTATTATTTTGTGATTTCAACAGCTATAACCTTATTAACATTTTGTATTATTTTTACTGGATCACGCTATTTGGCGCCTTTTTGTATTTTTTATTAACCCCTTTGTGCCTGCATGAAGTGTTTAACATCGGAATTGTAGTTACGGAGATTTATAAAATATATATCAGTGGTCGATAAATCTGTTTAACCTTAAGTTGCCAGTAAGAATATTTAGGAGCCAAACAGTGGTACATGTATATAAATTTATGGAGAATATCCCCAAAAAGTTAGGAGCCAGGGGTTAAAATGTAGGAGCCGGTGGCTCCCTGGCTACTGGGTTTGTTGAGCCCTGATAGATAACTCCACCAAACGGGTCCTGCTTCCTCCCTGCCGACTGCAGCTATGTAGCTGGCAAGTGACCACAGCCTGTAGCCACCCCTGATGCCCGACAGCACCAGTATTCAGGGTCCCACCGTGTGGCAGACTCCGGCTACCCCAACTAGGTAGCTCTGCCAGACAAGGGGCTGCTATGTAGCGGAGAAGAATTGATTTAGCAGGAGCCCACCCAAATAACTAGACAACTATCCTTTAGGTGGAACAAAGAACTCATTTTATTGTGTAAAACACATCTTTTTGTACAGAATGTTATCATGATAAAAGCTTGACCCATCCCACAATTTTCCCGCCACTCCATACAGTCCGGCGCCTGCCATAGCAGCCACAGAGACCCAGGACACAGGGGTGGTGGTTTCGGGGTGATCCCGGGGGAGGGTGTCAGGGTTTTTTCCCTGTTGTGTTTGCCATGTGCTGCTGGCAGCCATTTTACTCACCTCTCTTCCTGACTATGGTGCATTGTGGGGGATACTGCTCTATTCCTGCACTTCCTTTTATGGCCATACTGGTGTGCATCATCCATGTGAGACAGGATGCAGCCTCAGAATTGTGATTTCATCACTTATTATTTAAAGGGCCTCTGTTCAGTATGCTTTGCCTTTGCGTTGTCTCAGACCTGTTTGTGAGAGTTCCTGTGTATTACCTGGCTGCCTGACGTCCTTCCTGATCCCTGACTTGTTCCTGACTCTGCTGTTCTCCTTGTTCCTGATTCCGGCTTGTCTGACTACTCGCTTTGGCTCCTGACTCGGCTCGTCTGACTACCAGCTCTGGTTTTGATTCCTGGCTTATTTGTTTTGTGGACTTTTATTTTTTGCTATTAATAAAGGTGTGATTATTTTTGCACGTCTCGTCTCAGTCTGATTCCTTGCACCCTGACAGAGTGGCAGCACTTCCAGGGTGGCGCTTGAAAGCTCTCGGTCCCCAGATGCCACAGTCCAAAAAGCGGCGTGATTTGTTACTGGGGACTGGAGTTACAGCCCAGTAAAGATAGGGGGTTAGGGGTGTCCTAAACCCCCAGTTCCCAAAGGAGTTCTCAGGCAATCACCCCACCTCTTGTCCTCCCTAGGGGCTACCAATCCCCAAAAGAGCGGAACTCTGGGGCAAAAGGTCGCAGGAGCTACCAGGGGCAAATTTAGCAGGTGTCCAGCATGATGTGGCCATCACTGAAGGGTTTTTCCGGTCAGAGATCAACTCTTCTCTGACAAAGTATACACAGCAGAAACCACATATATCACAACTCTAATGTGCTAATTTCCTATGCAAATATTTACATTGATTTAATTTTAGTTTTTTATCTCCCCCCCCCATAATTTTAATGAATTTTGGTTTAACCTTAAAAATAGCTTTATCAATGCATCAACCAGAAATCTATCTCCTACTGATGAGTTCCAAATAGAAAGAAACAGGCTGTCTAGGAGTGATTTCTAATTTGCTGCTATAATCCTGTTAAAAGTATAGCTGTGTTAAAACAGTATTTTTGAAGCAAAAAAACTGAGAATTTGCATATCTAATTTGCATAGCTTACCCAGAATTCTCTTGTGCATTGGTAACATTGTATATGAGTTATTTCTGGGGGAAAAGCAAGCAGGGATTCTTGTCTAGATGTACTTATTTCCTATGCAAATATTTATATTTATATATATATATATATATATATATATATATATATATATATATATATATATATATATATATATATATATATATATACATACACACACACGCCTTGCATGTAATTTCACATTTTTCATAAGCAGACAAAATGTCTGTTCTTAGTTTATAAAAACAGTGGGTGGTTAATTGGCCTTTTGGTAAATGCCTTTCATCTATGCACCAATGTATACCATTTCTAGCCACAGTGCTTCTTGTGTGCAATTGCATGTGGGTGTGGCAAATCCCAATTGTCCTTGTGGCTAGCTAAATTCCCATTCATGAGTTCATTCTTGTTGACAACATACAATAGGGTGCTTCCTGAGCTCCTTTCTGACATGACTGATTCATTTTCCTCTGGTAATTTTAATATAGACAGTCTAGATGGGCATTTAGAATCAGATAGAAGTCTTTGGAGCATGGAAAAGGGAGTCTTTTGAAAACACCTTGTGGCATATAATCTCAGCAAATGGTGTGGTGGAAAGTGTATTAATGAACTCTATCATAGAAATCAATTCTATTTATGTATAGAGAGATATAATTCCCCCACAAATTATCTAACAGTACAGTGTAAACATGTAGAGGCAAGATAAATACATTGCTCAAAAATCACACATTTAACATAGTGCAAAGTTTAAAAAACGAAAAAGCAGCGGCTTCTGTCTTCTATATAGCCTGTACTCTAAATCTTGTTCCTAAAATCGTGTTTTGTTTTTTTAAATAATCAACTTACTTTAAATAAATATACTATTTTTACAGTATAATACATACATACATACAACAAACTATGTACACATGTACAATATACACACAATCCCGCAGCTCATATAGGTTTATTATTGAGGTTTTTATTTCTTTTACAAGATATACCGAGTCCACGGGTTTCATCCTTTACTTGTGGGATATAATCCTCCTGCTAACAGTAAGTGGCAAAGCGCACCACAGCAGAGCTGCTATGTAGCTCCTCCCTTAACTCCTCCCCCCAGTCATTCTCTTTGCCTCTGCTAGTAATCGGAAGGGTAAAGTGATAGTGGTGATAAAATGATAGTTTTAATTTCTTCAATCAAGAGTTTGTTATTTTTAAATGGTACCGGTGAGTTCTATTTCTCTCAGGCAGCATTGGAAGAAGATTGCTGCCTTGAGATTGATGATCTTAGCAGACGTAACTAAGATCCATGTTGGTTCCCACAGTGTGCTGAGGAATGCTAGAGAAATCTTCAGTGTGAGGAACAGTTTTCATGCTACAAGCAGCATTGAGGTATGTTCAGTCATTTTTTTCTGAGGAGACTGTGATATATCAGAACTGGCTGACATAGTTCCCATAGAGGGAAGGGGTAAGCAGTAATTCTGTGGAAAAATAGGCTATTACTGTAATCCTGGGCATTATTTTGTTTTCAAGACTAATGCAACTTTATATGTTATGGTGAGACTCTGGGCAGCCTAACGATTTTATTATCAATCTAAAATGGGTGGCTGGTTGTTATACTTTTCCTCTAAAGAGGATCCACACGGCTAGTACTTTATTTTTTATACCCACATGGCTTATGTTTGACCGCTTTACTGCGGTTGTTTAGGCTCAGCTTATTCCGGAGAGTATGGGCGGGGCCTAATTTCGAGTTTCTTCACATACAAACTGTAATTTTCAGCTCCGGTTGTGCCCAAACTGACTCCTGGTTTTCCGGAGTGATTTTGAGGCTTGATTAAGATCCCTGGGGTGCAGGGGATTATAAAGTTTTCTAATAAACGTTGTTGTTTTTATTGATAACTCCGAGGGTTAATTGCTCTTTACTGTGGGGTGCAACATCTGACTGCATTATAGGGCAGGTTTATCTTAAAATTGGACATATGTGAACACTTTTAAGCTGTTTTGCAAAATTGTGCGCTTTTTATTTTCTTAAAGGCGCAGTACCGTTTTTAAAAAAAAATTGTGTTATCTCACTAAATAGTGTTTAACGACTTTGTGATGTTTACATAGCCTGTTCAACACTGAGGAAGTTCAATGTTCTATGTGTTTAGAAGCCATTGTGGAACCCCTTCTTACATTGTGCCCTTCTTGTACTGAAAGGGCCTTACACTGTAAAGAACATATTTTATGCAATGAAAGTGTGTCTAAGGATGATTCTCAGTCTGAAGAGAATCAGGATACGCCATCTAATTCTCCCCAAGTGTCTCAACCTTTAACGCTCACTCAAGCGACGCCAAGTACTTCTAGTGCGTCTAATTCTTTTACTTTGCAAGATATGGCTGCAGTGATGTCTACTACCCTTACAGAGGTACTATCTAAACTGCCAGGTTTGCAGGGTAAATGCAGTAGGTCAGGTATTAATGTAAATACTGAAACCTCTGATGCCTTAGTGGCTATTTCCAATGCACCCTCACAATGCTCTGATTTGGGGGTTAGGGATTTTATGTCTGAGGGAGAATTTTCAGAGTGAGGAAATTTATTACCTCAGACAGATTCGGACGTCACGTCCTTTAAATTTAAACTGGAACACCAATTTATGACCACTGTGGACTTGAAGGATGCGTACCTTCACATTCCTATCCACAAGGATCATCATCAATTCCTAAGATTTGCCTTTCAGGACAAACATTATCAGTTTGTGGCCCTTCCCTTCGGGTTGGCCACAGCTCCCAGGATCTTCACAAAGGTTCTAGGGTCCCTTCTAGCGGTTCTCAGGCCGCGAGGCATAGCGGTGGCGCCTTATCTGGACGATATCTTGATCCAGGCGTCAACCTATCATCTGTCCAAATCTCACACGGACATTGTGTTGTCATTTCTAAGAACTCTCGGTTGGAAAGTGAATGTAGAAAAAAGTTCACTGGTTCCACAGACAAGAGTTCCATTCCTGGGAACTCTGATAGACTCGGTAAACAGGAAAATATTTCTGACAGAAGTCAGAAAATCAAAGATTCTAAATACTTGCCGAGCTCTGCAGTCCATTCATCCGGCCATCAGTGGCTCAGTGTATGGAAGTCATCGGACTAATGGTAGCAGCAATGGATATCATCCCGTTTGCTCGCTTTCATCTCAGACCACTACAACTGTGCATGCTCAGTCAGTGGAATGGGGATTATGCGAATTTATCTCCTCAGATAAATCTGGACCAAGAGAACAGAGACTTTCTTTCGGTTGTTACAGGACAATCTGTCCCAAGGGATGTGCTTCTGCAGGCCATCTTGGGTAATAGTAACGACGGACGCCAGTCTCCTGGGCTGGATGTAGTCTGGAATTCCCTGAAGGCTCAGGGTGTGTGGACTCAGGTGGAGTCTCAATTGCCAATCACTATTCTGGAACTGAGAGCGATATTCAACGCGCTGCTGGCGTGGCCTCCGTTGGCTTCGGACAAATTCATAAGATTCCAGTCGGACAATATCACGACTGTGGCATATATCAATCATCAGGGGGGAACAAGGAGTTCTCTAGCGATGATAGAAGTATCAAAGATATATTCGATGGGCGGAGGTTAACTCTTGCCATCTGTCTGCGATCTCTATCCCAGGAGTAGAAAACTGGGAAGCGGATTTTCTAAGTCGTCAGACTTTTCATCCGGGGGAGTGGGAGGTGTTTGCAACCTTGATTCATCAATGGGGCACATCTGATCTGATGGCATCTCGACAGAATGCCAAACTTCCACGTTACTGGTCCAGGTCAAGGGATCCCCAGGCTGTACTGATAGATGCTCTAGCGGTACCTTGGTCGTTCAACCTGGCTTATGTGTTTCCACCTTTTTCCTCTCCTTCCTCGTGTGATTGCCAGAATCAAACAGGAGAGGGCTTCAGTAATTTTAATAGCGCCTGCGTGGCCACGCAGGACCTGGTATGCAGGTCTAGTGGACAAGTCGTCGTCTCTGTCACCGTGGAGACTGCCATTGAGAAAGGACCTTTTCATTCAAGGTCCTTTCCAAAATCCAAATCTAACTTCTCTGCAGCTGACTGCTTGGAGATTGAACGCTTGATTTTATCTAAGCGGGGTTTCTCTGAGCCGGTCATTGATACTCTGATTCAGGCTCGCAAGCCGGTTACTAGTAACATTTACCATAAGATATGGCGTAAATATCTTTAGTGATGTGAATCCAAGGGTTACTCATGGAGTAAGATTAGGATTTTGTCTTTTCTCCAAGAAGGATTGGCGAAGGGATTATCAGATAGTTCCTTGAAGGGACAATTTTCTGCTTTGTCAATTTTGCTTCACAAGCGTCTGGCAGATGTCCCAGATGTTCAGGCATTTTGTCAGGCTTTAATCAGAATCAAGCCTGTGTTTAAAATAATTGCTCCGCCATGGAGCTTGAATTTAGTTCTCAAGGTTCTTCAAGGGGTTCCGTTTGAACCCATGCATTCCATAGATATTAAACTGTTATCTTGGAAAGTTTTGTTTTTAGTAGCTATTTCTTCGGCCCGAAGAATTTCTGAGCTGTCTGCATTGCAATGTGATTCCCCTTATCTTATATTCCATTCTGATAAGGTGTTTTTGTGTACTGAACCTGGATTTCTTCCTAAGGTTGTTTCAAATAAGAATATTAATCAGGAAATTGTGGTTCCTTCCTTGTGTCCTAATCCTTCCGCTAAGAAGGAACGTTTGTTACATAATTTGGATGTGGTTCGCTCTTTAAAATTTTATTTACAAGCGACCAAGGATTTCCGTCAAACATCTTCCCTGTTTGTTGTTTATTCTGGGAAGCGTAGGGGTCAAAAAGCTACGGCTACCTCTCTCTCTTTTTGGCTGAGAAGCATCATTTGCCTGACATATGAGACTGCTGGACAGCAGCCCCCTGAAAAGCTTACGGCTCATTCCACTAGAGCTGTGGCTTCCACTTGGGCTTTTAAAAACGATGCTTCTGTTGAACAGATTTGTAAGGCTGCGACTTGGTCCTCCCTTCATACTTTTTCCAAATTTTCCAAATTTGATACTTTTGCTTCTTCTGAGGCTATTTTTGGGAGAAAGGTGCTTCAAGCAATGGTGCCTTCCGTTTAGGTTCCTGTCTTGTCCCTCCCTTTCATCCGTGTCCTAAAGCTTTGGTATTGGTATCCCACAAGTAAAGGATGAAACCCGTGGACTCTGTATATCTTGTAAAAGAAAAGGAAATGTATGCTTACCTGATAAATTAATTTCTTTTACGATATACTGAGTCCATGGCCCACCATGTCATTTTGAGACAGGATTTATTTCTCCTGTTAAGTGTGGTCAGTCCACGGGTCATCATTACTTCTGGGATATTAACTCCTCCCCAACAGGAAGTGCAAGAGGATCACCCAGCAGAGCTGCTATATAGCTCCTCCCCTCTACGTCACACCCTGTCATTCTCTTGCACCCAACTAATAGATAGGATGTGTGAGAGGACTGTGGTGATTATACTTAGTTTTATACCTTCAATCAAAAGTTTGTTATTTTAAAACAACACCGGAGTGTGTTGTTCCTTCTCAGGTAGAATTTGAAGAAGAATCTACCTGAGTTTTTGTATGATTTTAGCCGGCGTAGTTAAGATCATCTTGCTGTTCTCGGCCATCTGAGGAGTAAGGTAAACTTCAGATCAGGGGACAGCGGGCAGGTTAACCTGCAAAGAGGTATGTAGCAGCATATTATTTTCTGAGAATGGAATTGACTGAGAAAATACTGCCATACCGATATAATATAAGCTCAGCCTTAAATGCAGTAGTAGCAACTGGTATCAGGCTGTCATGTATGTATATTTACACTTCAGTATTCTGGGGAATGGCACTTCACTGGGATAATACTGTATGCATAAGACTTTAGCCTAACTTGCAGTGGGAACGACTAGCAACAGGCTTTCTAATGACATTTCATTTATTTGATGTTAAACGTTTTTGCTGACATGTTAAAATCGTTTAATTATCTGAGGTACTGGGTGAAAAATTGTTTTGGGCACTGTTTTTTTCCACTTGGCGGTCGTTTTATTTAATTTAAGACAGTTTACTGATCTCCCTCACTGTTGTGTGTGAGGGGGAGGGGCCTATTTTGGCGCTTTTGCTACGCATCAGAAAATTCAGTCAGAAGTCTGTTTTCTTCCCTGCATGATCCGGTTCGTCTCTACAGAACTCAGGGGTCTTCAAAAGTTAGTTTGAGGGAGGTAATCACTCACAGCAGACCTGTGAGATTGTGCTTTGACTGTGATAAAAAAACGTTTATTTTCTGTACATTTTTTCTGCTATTCAGGGTTAGTTATCCATTGTTAATGGGGGCAATCCTTTGCTAAAATTGTGTTTTACCGGAAAGAATTTGATGTAATAGTTTCTCCGGTTTATTATTACTCAACTGTCATAACTTTTTTTCTGTGCTTCTTAAAGGCACAGTACGTTTTTCATATTATTTGTAAATTACTTTGAAAAGTATTTCCAAGTTGCTAGTTTAATTGCTAGTGTGTTAAACATGTCTGACTCAGAGGAATATCTCTGTGCTATATGTGCTAAAGCCAAAGCCCAATAGAAATTTATGTACTAATTGCATTGATGCTACTTTAAATAAAAGTGAATCTGTACAAATTGAACATCTTTCACCAAACAACGAGGGGAGAGTTATGCCGACTAACTCGCCTCACGTGTCAGTACCTGCATCTCCCGCTCGGGAGGTGCGTGATATTGTAGCGCCGAGTACATCAGGGCGGCCATTACAAATCACATTACAGGATATGGCTAATGTTATGACTGAAGTTTTGTCTAAATTACCAGAACTTAGAGGTAAGCGAGATCACTCTGGGGTGAGAACAGAGTGCGCTGGTAATATTAGGGCCATGTCAGATACTGCGTCACAATTTGCAGAACATGAGGACGGAGAGCTTCATTCTGCGGGTTACGGATCTGATCCAAATAAACTGGATTCAGACATTTCAAATTTTAAGTTTAAGCTGGAAAACCTCCGTGTATTACTAGGGGAGGTGTTAGCGGCTCTGAATGATTGTTACACAGTTGCAATACCAGAGAAAATGTGTAGGTTGGATAAATATTTTGCGGTACCGTCGAGTACTGACGTTTTTCCAATACCTAAGAGACTTACTGAAATTGTTACTAAGGAGTGGGATAGACCCGGTGTGCCTTTCTCACCCCCTCCTATATTCAGAAAGATGTTTCCAATAGACGCCACCACACGGGACTTATGGGACTTATGGCAAACGGTCCCTAAGGTGGAGGGAGCAGTTTCTACTTTAGCTAAGCGTACCACTATCCCGGTGGAGGATAGCTGCGCCTTTTCAGATCCAATGGATAAAAAGTTAGAGGGTTACCTTAAGAAAATGTTTGTTGAACAAGGTTTTATATTGCAACCCCTTGCATGCATTGCGCCTGTCACGGCTGCAGCATCATTTTGGTTTGAGTCTCTGGAAGAGACCCTTGAATCAGCTCCATTAGATGAGATTACACACAAGCTTAAAACCCTTAAGCTAGCTAATTCATTTATTTCTGATGCCGTAGTACATTTAACTAAGCTTACGGCTAAGAATTCCGGATTCGCCATTCAGGCGCGCAGAGCGCTGTGGCTAAAATCCTGGTCAGCTGATGTTACTTCTAAATCTAAATTACTTAACATACCTTTCAAAGGGCAGACCTTATTCGGGCCCGGTTTGAAAGAAATTATCGCTGACATTACAGGAGGTAAAGGCCATGCCCTGCCTCAAGACAGAGCCAAACCTAGGGCTAGACAGTCTAATTTTCGTGCCTTTCGTAACTTCAAGGCAGGAGCAGCATCAACTTCCTCTGCACCAAAACAGGAAGGAGCTGTTGCTCGCTACAGACAAGGCTGGAAACCTAACCAGTCCTGGAACAAGGGCAAGCAGGCCAGAAAACCTACTGCTGCCCCTAAGACAGCATGAAGTGAGGGCCCCCGATCCGGGAACGGATCTAGTGGGGGGCAGACTTTCTCTCTTCGCCCAGGCTTGGGCAAGAGATGTCCAGGATCCCTGGGCGTTAGAGATCATATCTCAGGGATATCTTCTGGACTTCAAAGCCTCTCCCCCAAAAGGGAGATTTCATCTTTCAAGGTTGTCAACAAACCAGATAAAGAAAGAGGCGTTTCTACGCTGTGTACAAGATCTTTTACTAATGGGAGTGATCCATCCGGTTCCGCGGTCGGAACACGGACAAGGGTTTTACTCAAATCTGTTTGTGGTTCCCAAGAAAGAAGGAACCTTCAGACCAATCTTGGATTTAAAGATCCTAAACAAATTCCTAAGAGTTCCATCGTTCAAAATGGAAACTATTCGGACAATCTTACCCATGATCCAAAAGGGTCAGTACATGACCACAGTGGATTTAAAGGATGCCTACCTTCATATACCGATTCACAAAGATCATTACCGGTATCTAAGGTTTGCCTTCCTAGACAGGCATTACCAGTTTGTAGCTCTTCCATTCGGGTTGGCTACGGCTCCAAGAATCTTCACAAAGGTTCTGGGCTCTCTTCTGGCGGTACTAAGACCGCGAGGAATTTCGGTGGCTCCGTACCTAGACGACATTCTGATACAAGCGTCAAGCTTTCAAACTGCCAGGTCTCATACAGAGTTAGTACTGGCATTTCTAAGGTCGCATGGGTGGAAGGTGAACGAAGAGAAGAGTTCTCTCTTACCACTCACAAGGGTTCCCTTCTTGGGGACTCTTATAGATTCTGTAGAAATGAAGATCTACCTGACAGAAGACAGGTTAACAAAGCTTCAAAATGCTTGCCGTGTCCTTCATTCCATTCAACACCCGTCAGTGGCTCAATGCATGGAGGTAATCGGCTTAATGGTAGCGGCAATGGACATAGTACCCTTTGCACGCCTACATCTCAGACCGCTGCAATTGTGCATGCTAAGTCAGTGGAATGGGGATTACTCAGATTTGTCCCCTACTCTGAATCTGGATCAAGGGACCAGAAAATCTCTTCTATGGTGGCTTTCTCGGCCACATCTGTCCAGGGGGATGCCATTCAGCAGACCAGATTGGACAATTGTAACAACAGACGCCAGCCTACTAGGTTGGGGCGCTGTCTGGAATTCCCTGAAGGCTCAGGGTTCATGGACTCAGGAGGAGAGTCTCCTTCCAATAAACATTCTGGAATTGAGAGCAGTTCTCAATGCCCTTCTGGCTTGGCCTCAGTTAACAACTCGGGGGTTCATCAGGTTTCAGTCGGACAACATCACGACTGTAGCTTACATCAACCATCAAGGAGGGACAAGAAGCTCCCTAGCGATGATGGAAGTATCAAAGATAATTCGCTGGGCAGAGTCTCACTCTTGCCACCTGTCAGCGATCCACATTCCTGGAGTGGAGAACTGGGAGGCGGATTTCCTAAGTCGTCAGACTTTTCATCCGGGGGAGTGGGAACTTCATCCGGAGATCTTTGCCCAAATACTTCGACTTTGGGGCAAACCAGAGATGGATCTCATGGCGTCTCGCCAGAACGCCAAGCTTCCTTGTTACGGGTCCAGGGACCCGGGAGCAGTCCTGGTAGATGCTTTGACAGCACCTTGGACCTTCGGGATGGCCTATGTGTTTCCACCCTTCCCGATGCTTCCTCGATTGATTGCCAGGATCAAACAGGAGAGAGCATCGGTGATTCTGATAGCGCCTGCGTGGCCACGCAGGACCTGGTATGCAGATCTAGTGGACATGTCATCCTGTCCACCCTGGTCTCTGCCTCTGAGACAGGACCTTCTGATCCAGGGTCCCTTCAAACATCAAAATCTAATTTCTCTGAAGCTGACTGCTTGGAAATTGAACGCTTGATTTTATCAAAACGTGGTTTTTCTGAGTCAGTAATTGATACCTTAATACAGGCTAGGAAGCCTGTTACCAGAAAGATTTACCATAAAATATGGCGTAAATACTTATATTGGTGTGAGTCCAAAAGTTACTCATGGAGTAAGGTTAGGATTCCTAGGATCTTGTCTTTTCTACAAGAAGGTTTAGAAAAGGGTTTATCCGCTAGTTCCTTAAAGGGACAGATTTCAGCTCTGTCCATTCTTTTACACAAACGTCTGTCAGAGGTTCCAGACGTTCAGGCTTTTTGTCAGGCTTTGGCCAGGATTAAGCCTGTGTTTAAAACTGTTGCTCCACCATGGAGTTTGAACTTAGTTCTTAATGTTTTACAGGGTGTTCCGTTTGAACCCCTTCATTCCATTGATATCAAATTGTTATCTTGGAAAGTTCTGTTTTTAATGGCTATTTCCTCGGCTCGAAGAGTCTCTGAGTTATCTGCCTTACATTGTGATTCTCCTTATCTGATTTTTCATTCAGACAAGGTAGTTCTGCGTACTAAACCTGGGTTCTTACCTAAGGTGGTCACTAACAGGAATATCAATCAAGAGATTGTTGTTCCATCTTTGTGTCCTAATCCTTCTTCGAAGAAGGAACGTCTTCTACACAATCTAGATGTAGTCCGTGCCCTGAAATTTTATCTACAGGCAACTAAGGATTTTCGACAAACGTCTTCCCTGTTTGTCGTTTATTCTGGTCAGAGGAGAGGTCAAAAAGCTTCTGCTACCTCTCTCTCTTTTTGGCTTCGTAGCATAATACGTTTAGCTTATGAGACTGCTGGACAGCAGCCTCCTGAAAGAATTACAGCCCATTCTACTAGAACTGTGGCTTCCACTTGGGCCTTTAAGAATGAGGCTTCTGTTGAACAGATTTGCAAGGCTGCAACTTGGTCTTCTCTTCATACTTTTTCCAAATTTTACAAATTTGACACTTTTGCTTCTTCGGAGGCTGTTTTTGGGAGAAAGGTTCTTCAGGCAGTGGTTCCTTCCGTATAAAGAGCCTGCCTGTCCCTCCCGTCATCCGTGTACTTTAGCTTTGGTATTGGTATCCCAGAAGTAATGATGACCCGTGGACTGACCACACTTAACAGGAGAAAACATAATTTATGCTTACCTGATAAATTCCTTTCTCCTGTAGTGTGGTCAGTCCACGGCCCGCCCCGGTTTTTATGGCAGGTCTAAATTTTTAAATAATACTCCAGTCACCACTGCACCCTTTGGCTTCTCCTTTCTCGTTGGTTCTCGGTCGAATGACTGGGTGTGACGTAGAGGGGAGGAGCTATATAGCAGCTCTGCTGGGTGATCCTCTTGCACTTCCTGTTGGGGAGGAGTTAATATCCCAGAAGTAATGATGACCCGTGGACTGACCACACTACAGGAGAAAGGAATTTATCAGGTAAGCATAAATTATGTTTTTTTATAAACTTTAGTCACCTCTGCACCTTGTTAGTTCTTTCCCTTTCTCTTACTATACCTTCGGTCGAATGACTGGGGGGAGGAGTTAAGGGAGGAGCTATATAGCAGCTCTGCTGTGGTGCTCTTTGCCACTTCCTGTTAGCAGGAGGATTATATCCCACAAGTAAAGGATGAAACCCGTGGACTCGGTATATCGTAAAAGAAATTAATTTATCAGGTAAGCATAAATTTCCTTTTTTTGTCTGTACATAGCGTATATACAGGCGTTCCTAGGGAGTTTGAGTGTTCCTTGGGAGTAGCCAGTATTTTAATAGGTAAACATCATCTGGAACTTCTAACGCTCTGAACAGTATCCTCCAGCTTAGGTGAACTTTTTTTTTCCCTTTTTTTCACATACCTGTCTCTGCACCTTTTCAGTGGCAAGATTAGCAATTGTTAAAAAGAAAAAAATCAGCTGAATGTACTGAATCCATTATTTCAACTCTTACTAAACAGAAAGGAAACATGCTTTAAAAATATGTTCCCTCCACACTGCCGAGATCTGCGTTCACTGGAGCTGAACGACGAAATGCTGGCGAGATTAAAATAAGCATTTCTCAAGTATTTGAAGATCCAAACATAGTACCAGAGCCCCAATGAGTATTTGAGGTGCTTTAAACTTAAAAGTAACACCACACACACATGCTGCTGACTTGACCAGTTTTAAGGTAGCTGTACTTGGTACAGTTGTAAGCTCTCAAAATGAAGAAAATAAAAATGTATCCACCCTTAGCCCTAGGATGCAGCAATACAGGACTTCACTTCATATGAGGAGTTTGTGAGGTACAAACTTACATTTTATGCTTGGAGCAAAACATTACACCAGATGGTTTATAATGAAAGTAGAAATATGCAACTCTCATCTAAATCTAATCTTGTGGAGGTGCTGAGGTTTTGTCCACCTTTCAATTTTTCTGTCATTTTCCCCCCACAAAAAACGTGTTTTATGGCCCATAAGTTTAAATTTCTGAAAGGTTTATGCCTGGTATTATAATTTGGTCAGCAAAACATCTAGAATATTAATTTACAGCAATACCTGCAAGACTTTTCCTAACTTTAGTGTTTTTTGTTTTGTTGAGGATTTGGATAATCCAGGGACTGATAAACTTGATAGGAACCAGAAAACTGTACTTAATACATAAATAATAGGCAAAGGTGGAAAAAATGAACTATGGTTTAGTGGTCAAAAATGTACTAGTCGACTCAATGCTAGATATAGGAAAACGCCCACATTCTTCCTTCTGTGCTGGAATTTCTTATAGGGATACTAAACCCAATTTTTTTTCTTTCATGGTTAAGCTAATAAATGCTATTTTAAGAAACTTTATTTACTCCCATTATCAAGTTTTCTTCGTTCTCTTGCTATCTTTATTTGAAAAAAAGCAAAAATATAAGCTTAAGAGAAGGCCCATTTTTGGTTCAGCACTTGCTAATTGGTGTGCTACATTTAGCCACCAATTAGAAAGCGCTACCCAGGTACTGAACCAAAAATGGGCCGTCTTAAGCTTACGTTCCTGACTTTTAAAATAAAGATAGCAAGAGAACAAAGAAAAATTGATAATAGGAGTAAATTATTAAGTTGCTTAAAATTGCATGCTCTATCTGAATCATGAAAGAAAAAAAAATAGGTTTAGTATCCCTTCAAAAGCCTGAGATGATTGGAAATCTTTAGCCCTGAGTATTTATATACTGTCTGTATTACTATTATTATCATTTAAAAGGGAAAAAAATGATTAGACATTCTGAAGTGATCCCCAGTCCAAACAAAGCTATTTTATTTATTTAAATTTTTTTTTTTTTAATTTTATTTATTGGGGGAAGGGAAAGCCAAATGATGCAACAGTTTTGTCTTAAAGGGACATATAGCCAAAATTCTTTCATGATATTTTAAACAACTTTTGATTTTACTTTGCGTTGAATACATCCTAGTGAGCCAATGGCAAGAGGCATCTATGTGCAGCTACCAGTCAGCTGCTAGCTCCCAGTAGTGCATTGCTGCTCCTGATCCTACCTAGGTATTCTTTTCAACAAATGATACCAAGAGAATAAAGAAAATTATATAATAGACGTAAACTGGAAAATTATTGAAAATTGCATGCTGTATCTGAATCCTGAAAAAATAAAACTTGAGTTTCGTGTTCCTTAAACGAAAGGATATTCTCATGGACAGAGTAAAAATGTTCCTTTAGCCTACTGTGTCACTTGGGAAGCTACATAAAAGGAAATATTTTCTGTAGAACGTTGGGTTAAAATGACTATGGGTAAGCGAATCAGCTGATTTGTCTGGTGATTAGCTGCTGATTAGGTTTACAGAGTTTTAGAATCTTTTACATTCAATGTAAAGAAGTGCATTACATGCTGCAGAGTAACAGGCACACTTAAGATTTTATTTAATTAGTTTGTCTGAGTGTCTAAATCTGGATTAATCCTATGGAAGGAACTAAAATGGAAAATTGTGGTAAGATTATTATTTTATTTTTTTATAAATAATATAAATGCTAATCTAGTTTTGATGTCGTCGTCCCCCCTCCCCATATACTTTATTTAGCATTTCCAGTACACTAAGGACATTTTTTTTTTTCCAAATGGAAATCCTATACTGAGAGAGAGAAAAACAAAAATGGTATTATATTTATTATACCGGCTGCATTTTCAGGTATATTTGTGCTTTGAAACCACAGTCTATTGAAATGGGTCGAGCTTGCAGGTAAAATGAGATCTCATTATGTTATCACTTTGTGTACACACACTTGCTTCCTTATCTTGTGTATGTTTGTAAACCAAACCCCAATACTTAGAGAGACCATGGAAAATGTTGATTTTATTAGTTATCTCTTCTATCCCCCACTGGGAGTGTATTTTCTTCTGCTGGTTGTGTTTAAATTTAGTATTAAGCATCAGAGGGGTTACTTCATAAGGTTTGTAGTATGATCCTTAGAAAATATGTTTTACTCATGTTGATTCCTGCAGTTGTATATGAATATATGGCAGTCTATTCTAATTAAGCTTTATAGTAGCAGGTTTATTTCTTATGCCAGAAACAAGTGGATGCAATCTTCAGTAAATGGCTGTTTTTCCTATGTTATAGATATTAAAGCATTCACCACAGGTTTATGTAACTGCTATTGAAGCAATTAGTATAAATCAATTAGTATACATTTAAAGGGTTCTATAGCTATTTGGTGCTGCCAGGACGTGCAGTGTACAGAGCTGTTGGGAAAAAAAGATATCTTTATATGTCAGGAACATTAAAGAAAACCTAAAGATGCACTTCTCATTATTATATATTTTTTATTTTGTCGTTTTATACAGCTTTAATCAGCCTTTCTTTTGGGGGAGCAATCGGTCTGATGTTCCTAATGCTTGGATGTGCTTTGCCGCAATACAAGTAAGATTTTAAGATAAAGTTATACTTTATTGTAGCTTATTCCTCTTTATGCAGTTGTACATTTTCTTGAGCGTAAAATTTGAGTTTACATTTTTTTTACTACTAAAGTGTATTGAAGATTTTCTTGCACGAATGCAACTATGATATTAAAGGGACATTAAACCGAATTTTTTTTTTCATGATTCAGATAGAACATACAATTTTAATGAACTTTCCAATTTACTTTTATTATCACATTTTCTTAGTTTTCTTGTTATCCTTTGTTGAAAAGCAGGGAGGTAATCTCAGGAGCATGCATGTGTCTGCAGCAGTTTTGCTACAATGTTATACATTAGCAAGATCACTAGATGGCAGCACTATTTCCTGTCATGTTGTGCTTCAGGCATGTGCATGCTACCTATCTAGATATCTCTTCAACAAAGAATAACTTGAGAACTACGCACATTTGATAAAAGAAGTCAATTGGAAGCTTTTTAAAATTGTATTCTCTATCTTAATCATGGAAGAACATTTTTGGGGTTTCATGTCTATTTAAAGGAACCTAATCTATGTACTACAACAATGTTGCCGTCCTCTTTAAAGTAAAATGACAGTGAATGTATGGGTTTCAAGAGCTGCATACTTTATTAAACAACATTGTAAACCAATTAAACAATTACCTGCACGCAAAAGAAACCCAGTCTAGTGACCAGATTTAAAATATATATATATAGGAGACATGCACAGTGTTAAAATATTAACTTTAAAGGGACGTACCCAAGAAAAAATTATTTCATGATTCAGATAGAACATACAATTTTAAACAACTTTCCAATTTATTTCTATTATCACATTTTCTTTGTTTTCTTATTATCCCATGTTGAAAAGCAGGAATATAAGTTCAGGAGTGTGCACATGTGTGCAGCACTATGTGGCAGAAGTTTTACAACAATTTTATTTATTAGTAAGAGCACTAGATGGCAATACTATTTCCTACAAATTTGATAACAGAAGTAAATTGTATTTCTTTCCTAAGATATTGTGAGTCCACAACGTCATCATTTACTGTTGGGAATATCACTCCTGGCCAGCAGGAGGAGGAAAAGAGCACCACAGCCAAGCTGTTAAGTATCACTCCCTTCCCACAAACCACAGTCATTCTCTTTGCCTTGGTGCATGGAGGAGGTGATGTTTTGGTATCTGAAGAAAATTGGATTTGCCTTCGCTTCAAGCAAGATTTTAGCTAATTTTGAAAGCCATAGTAGGTTTACTCTGTTCTTACCTTTTTCAAAGAATTGGGTCTAGCCGTAGTACATGTTAATCTCTTCAGTAGGGTAGTGGTGGCTTTAAAGCAGTTAGGGACTTGTGAGGTGGGCCTCGCTGCTTTTCCTAACATTTTGATGACCTAGTATAGAAAGCCAGAGTAGGGTTACTCTGTTCTTTCTTTTTTTCCACAGGTCTCTGTGAGGAGTGGCTTCCTTTCATGCCGGGTGGGCTGTCCTTCTGCCGGACAGCTAGATGTGCAGGTAAGTGCCATTTTTTTATCTTTTGGAAAAGAGAGACTGGCAATGAAGGGTAAAGAAGGTGATGTTCTGCACTTATTTTGGGACTGTAATCCTGGGTTCAGGATTTATACAGGCAGTGAGCAGGCACTTTGATCATGTGACTCTGGAGACTGGTAATAATTCCTTGTAAGGAGTTAATATTCTTTTAGTGGCTCAGGGGTTAATTTTATTGCAAGGGTAAGACCTCTGGTGCTTAGTGTACTTTATAAGCTGTGGATCGCTAGGTTTGCAGAATATGTCCGTGCTGGAAAAACTTTTACTTATGGTTGCCTTGAGCCATCCCTGACGTATTAGGAGGCGGCTCTCCTTCACTGAGGCGTTTTTTCCGGCTAGAAGCGCGCGCTTTCACTATTGTGGTACAGCTTCTCAGCCGATCACATGACTTCTTAGTTTCGTTTCATTTCATACGGAGACCGGAGCTGTCTCGATCAGAGGAAAATACTCTTGTTGGATCGCAGAGTCAGTTCCGTTGTGCAGGAGGGGCAGGTAGCCACCTCAGCTATTTCGCTGAGGTGTTAGAGGTATTCTAGACCTGAAGTGTCTAAACAAGTTTCTCAGAGTACCGTCCTTCAAGATGGAAACTATCTGTTCCTTTAGTGCAAGAGGGTCACTTCATGATGACCATAGACCTGAAGGATGCGTATCTTCATGTTCCCATTCACAGGGATCATCACAAATTTCTAAAATTTGCTTTTCTGGACAAACACTTTGTGGCTCTTTCGTTTGGTCTTGCCACAGCTCCCAGAATTTTCTCAAAGTTTCTTGGGGCTCTCTTGGCAGTGATTCGGTCTCGGGTTATTGCAGTGGCACCCTACCTGGATGATATATTGGTTCAGACGCCATCTTTTTAACAAGCAAAATCTCACACAGAGATGATCTTGTCTTTTCTACGTTCCCACGGATGGAAGGTGAATCTAGAAAAGAGTTCCCTTGTTCCAGCTACAAGGGTAGTTTTCTTAGAGACCATAATATAGATTCCCCATCAATGAAAATATGAGAGTGCTTCAGTTATGCATGCTCAGACAATGGAACGGGGACCATGCGGATCTGTCTCAGAGGATAGATCTGGATCAGGCGACAAGAGTCTCCTTCCGTGGTGGCTTTCTCAGGAACATCTGTCTCAGGGCACATGCTTTTGGAGACCTTCCTGGGTGATTGTGACCACAGACGCCGGGCTGGGGAGCAGTCTGGGACTCGTTAAAGGTGCAGGGACTATGGTCTCGGGAGGAGTCTGCTCTCTCCATAAACATCTTGGAGTTGAGAGCAATTTTCAATGCTCTGATGGCTTGGCCTCAGTTGTCCTTAGCCCGGTTTATCTGGTTCCAGTCAGACAACATAACCTCAGTGACTTACATCAACCACCAGGGAGGAACTCCTGAGTTTCTTAGCCATGGAGGTGGCTCGGATTATTCAGTGGGCGGAAGCTCACAATTGCTGTCTATTTGCCATCCACATTCCAGGAGTGGACAACTGGGAAGCGGATTTCCTGAGCAGACAGACTTTTCATCCTGGGGAGTGGGCACTCCATCCGGAGGTTTTCTCCTGCTTAACCCTCAAATGGGGGGGGGGGGGGTGCCGGAGCTGTTTCTGATGGGGTTTTGGCCGAACGCCAAGCTTCCAAGGTACGGTTCAAGGTCAAGAGATCCATAGGCCACTCTGATAGATGCTCTGGCGGTTCCTTGGGATTTCATTCTTGCATACCTATTTCCTCTGTTTACTCTCCTCCCACAAGTCATTGTGCTTGTATCAAGCAGGAGAGAGCATTGGAAATTCTAATAGCCCCTGTGTGGCCTCGCAGGATCTGGTATGCAGAACTAGCGGAGATGTCGTCTCTCCCGCATTAGACACTGCCTCTGAGGAAGGACCTTCTAATTCAGGGTCCCTTCCTTCACCCGAATCTCATTTCTCTGAAGCTGACTGCTTGGAGTTTGAATGCTTAGTTCTGTCTAAGGTGTCAATTTATCAAGCTCCGTACGGAGCTTGATGCTCCTTGTTTCCGGTGAGCCTTCAGGCTCGCCGGAAACAGAAGTTATGAAGCAGCGGTCTAAAGACCGCTGCTCCATAACCTCTCTGCCTGCTCTGAGGCAGCAGACAGAAATCAACCCGATCGAATATGATCGGGTTGATTGACACCCCCTGCTAGCGGCCGATTGGCCATGAATCTGCAGGGGGCGGTATTGCACCAGCAGTTCACAAGAACTGCTGATGCAATGATAAATGCCAACAGCGTATGCTGTCAGCATTTATCAATGTGCAGCGGACATGATACGCTACATCGTATCATGTCCGCTCGCACTATAATAAATTGACCCCCTTGAGTCGGTCATTGAGACCATGATTCAGGTTCGCAAGCCTGTTATTAGAAAGATTTACCATAAGATATGGCGTAAATATCTTTATTGGTGTAAATCCAATGGCTACTCTTAGAGTAGGGTAAGGATTCCTAGGATTTTGTCCTTTCTCCAGGAAGGTCTCGAGAAGGGTTTGTCAGTCAGTACTCTGAAGGGTCAGATTTCTGCATTATCTATTTTGTTACACAAACGTCTGACAGATTTGCCAGCTGTTCAAGCCTTTGTTCAGGCTGTGGTCAGAATCAGGCCCATGTTTAAACCTGTTGTTCCTCCTTGAAACCTTAACCTTGTTCTTAAAGTTTTGCAGCAGGCTCCGTTTGAGCCATTGCATTCCATAGATATTAAGTTATCTTGGAAGGTTTTGTTTTTTATTGATATCTCTTCTGCTCTGAGTGTCTTGGAACTCTCGACTTTGAAGTGTGATTTGCCTTATCTTAGCTTTCATGCTGATAAGGCGGTTCATCATACTAAGTTGGGTTTCCTTCCTAAAGTGGTTTCGGATAGAAATATTATTGAGGAAATTGTTGTTCCTTCGCTATGTCCTAATCCTCCTCCTCATAAGGAACGTTTGTTGCACAACTTGGACGTTGTGCGTGCTTCAAAATTTTATCTACAGACGACTAAGGATTTTTTTGTTTGTTTCTTTGGGAAACGTAGAGGTCAGAAAGCTACTGCTACTTCTCTTTCTCTCTGGTTGAGAAGTATAATTAGTTTTTCTTATGAAACCTCCTGAGAGAATTACAGCTCATTCCACGAGAGCCGTCTCCTCTTCTTGGGCTTTTAAAAATGAAGCTTTTGTGGAACAGATTTGCAAGGCTGCAACTTGGTCCTCTGCATACTTTTTACAAGTTTTACAAATTTGATACTTTTGCCTCGGCTGAGGCTTTTTTTGGGAGAAAGGTTCTTAAAGTTGGTGGTACCTTCTGTTTAGGTCTACCTGTCTTGTCCCTCCCTAGTAATCTGTGTCCTCTAGCTTGGGTATTGGTTCCCAACAGTAAATGATGATGTCGTGGACTCACCATATCTTAGGAAAGAAAACAAAATGTATGCTTACCTGATAAATTTATTTCTGGATATGGCGAGTCCACAACCCCACCCTTTATTTTATAAACCTCAGGCACCTCTACACCTTGTTGCTCCTTTTTCTCCATTTCCCTTAGGTCGAATGACTGGGGTTTGTGGAAAGGGGAGTGATCCTTAAAGGGACAGTCTACACCAGAATGTTTATTGTTTTAAAAGATAGATAATCCCTTTATTACCCATTCCCCAGTTTTGCATAACCAACACAGTTATATTAATATACTTTTAACCTCTGTGATTATCTTGCATCTAAGCCTCTGCAAACTACCCCTTTATTTCAGTTCTTTTGACAGACTTGCAGTTTAGCCAATCAGTGCCTGATCCCAGATAACTTCACGTGCACGAGCACAGTGTTATCTATATGAAATACATGAACTAATGCCCTCTAGTGGTGAAAAACTGTTAAAATGCATTCTGAAAAGAGGTGGCCCTCAAGGTCTAAGAAATTAGCATATGAACCTCCTAGGTTAAGCTTTCAACTAAGAATACCAAGAGAACAAAGCAAAATTGGTGATAAAAGTAAATTGGAAAATTGTTTAAAATTACATGCTCTATCTAAATCATGAAAGTTTATTTTGGCCTAGACTGTCCCTTTAACAGCGCGGCTGTGGTGCTCTTTGCCGCCTCCTGCTGGCCAGGAGTGATATACCCAACAGTAAATGATGACGTTGTGGACTCATCATATCCGGAAATAAATAAATTTATCAGGGAAGTATGTTTTTATTTTATTTTTAAATTGTATTATATATCTGAATTATGAAAGAATTTTTTTTGGGTTTCATGCTTCTTTAAACTTTTTACATTTCTTCCATTTCCCTGCCCACATTACAACTATAGCAAATCAGACTCGTGTATATATATGTGTATGTATGTATATATATATATATATATATATGTGTGTATGTGTATATATGTATGTATGTATGTATATATATATATATATATATATATATATATATATATATAACAACAATGGAGTTCCACTAAAATTCAACACCCCTGCAAATGCTGTAGCTGTTCATATGAATGAGACTGTCAGTGCGCTTTCAAATATGGGTTTCCCCTTGTATGCACTGTTCAATGACTGGCTAGGCGTTAATGCACTCCCTCTTAGTCCATCACTATGTGATCTCTCAGTGTCCCATGTTATCCCAGAGTCACCGTTCAGATAAATCACATATAAAAGTCTCGTAGATAACACACATACGATGCACACCAAGTATTTGAACAAAGAAGTGGGAGTTAGCATCTATTTGTCAGACGCAAACTACAGGAAAACTGCACCTCCTAGTGTGATCTCTTGGACGTGTATGTCTCTTCGCGGGATCCACAGACTTGGGGCACACTCGTAGCGTGCTGTGCAGAGGACGGTATATTCCAACCCTTCCCTTTTCTCTCTCTCACTCCATAGGCCGCAGCGCGTCGTGGATTCAACCGCTAGGGAAATCCGGATCGGGGGTGTGTCACTTCACTAGCCAATCGCCAACCTTCTTCCTTTGTCAGTGTGTATAGGCCCATTTTTAGAACAGCCAGGGAGCCCAGTCAGCTTGGCGAGTCCTGGTAAATAGATATTAGAATATGAACCGGGGCATTTAACTCCTTAAGGACTGGGCAATTCAGACAAAAACTTTTTTTCTATCAAAACTATATATATATTTTTTTATTATTATTATTATTATTTTTTAATAAACAACCCAAAGTATTAATCTAGGCCCATTTTGGTATATTTCACCGCCAAATGCGATCAAATTAAAAAAAAAAGTGTGTTCACTTTCTTCTATAAAGGTAAGACGAGTCCACTGATTCATCCTTACTTGTGGGATATTATCCTTCCTAACAGGAAGTGGCAAAGAGCACCACAGCAGAGCTGTCTATATAGCTCCTCCCTTAGCTCCACCCCCCAGTCATTCTCTTTGCCTACTCTAAGTACTAGGAAGAGTAAAGTGAAAGAGGTGATAAAATATTAGTTTTTAATTTCTTCAAGCAAGAGTTTGTTATTTTAAATGGTACCGGTGTGTACTATTTACTCTCAGGCAGCAGATGGATGAAGACTGCTGCCTGGAGGATGATGATCTTAGCATTTGTAACTAAGGTCCATTGCTGTTCCCACAAAGGCTGAGGAGTACAGGAAACTTCAGTGTGAGGAACGTTTTCATGCTATGCAGCAGTGAGGTATGTTCAGTCATATTTTTCTGGAGAGACTGTGTATTTCATAAAGGCTGACATTATACCCAGGAGGGTAAGGGTAAGCAGTAATCCTAGAGATAAAAGAAGGGCATTACTTAGCTTGCATATGGGGCCAATTCTAATATGGTTGACACTGAATTAGCAAATGTTGGGAGTGCTTTAACGTTTTTGTGGGCAATAACGTTTTTGGGCAACCTTTATTGAGGGTACACATGGCTTAACTTTTGGGTCTCAGAACCCACATGGCTAGTTATAACCGCTCTGGTGCGGTTCTTTAAGGCTGAGGAGACATCGAGTGAGATGGGCGGGGTCTATTTTCGCGCCTCAGATGCGCAGTTAATTTCAGCAGCAAGCAGCAATCTCTCACTCTTGAGGGCCCTGCTGTATGTTTTGGGCCAAATCAAGGATTTTACCCCACATTTTCGATCTCTGAGGGCAGGTAGGGCTACAGCAGGGCTGTTGCAAGGTGCTAGGAGTGTTTTTTCCCGGATCTGGGCCTATTTTCGCATATTAAGGGTAAAAAAAAATTTGTGGCGCAATCTTAACTATCTATATTGTGTCTACATACAAAATTTTGAAAAATTTGGTGCATGTTTAGGCTGTTTTGCAGTACCGTTTTTTAAGATTGTTATTTTTTTCATGCTTGTTTGTAGTCATTACTAGCCTGTTCAACATGTCTGACATTGAGGAAAGTCAATGTTCAATATGTTTAGAAGCCATTGTGGAACCTCCACTTAGAATTTGTCCCTCATGCACTGAAAGGTCAATAAATTGTAAAGAACATATTTTAGCTACTAAAAGTTTGTCGCAGGATGATTCTCAGTAAGAAGAGAATCAGGTTTTGCCATCTAATTCTCCCCAAGTGTCACAACCGTTAACACCCGCACAAGCGACGCCAAGTTCTTCTAGTGCGTCTAATTCTTTCACCCTGCAAGATATGGCTGCAGTTATGAATACTACCCTCACAGAGGTTTTATCTAAGCTGCCTGGGTTGCAGGGGAAGCGCAGTAGGTCTGGGGTGAGAACAAACGCTGAGCCCTCTGACGCTTTATTAGCCATATCCGATGTACCCTCACAATATTCTGAAGTGAGGGATTTGCTAGCTGAGGGAGAGATTTCTGATTCAGGAAATATGTTCCCTCAGACAGATTCATATATGACGGCTTTTAAATTTAAACTAGAACACCTCCGCTTATTGCTCAGGGAGGTTTTAGCGACTCTGGATGATTGTGACCCTATTGTAGTTCCAGAGAAATTGTGTAAAATGGACAGATTCTTAGAGGTTCCTGTCTACACTGATGTTTTTCCGGTCCCTAAGAGGATTTCGGAAATTGTTACTAAGGAGTGGGATAGACCAGGTATTCCGTTCGCTCCCCCTCCTACTTTCAAGAAAATGTTTCCCATATCTGACGCCGTGCGGGACTCGTGGCAGACGGTCCCTAAGGTGGAGGGAGCTATTTCTACCCTGGCTAAGCGTACAACTATACCTATCGAGGACAGTTGTGCTTTCAAAGATCCTATGGATAAAAAATGAGAGGGTCTTCTGAAGAAAATATTTGTTCACCAAGGTTTTCTTCTCCAACCTATAGCGTGCATTGTTCCTGTAACTACTGCAGCGTCCTTTTGGTTCGAGGCTCTGGAAGAGGCTCCTCAGGTTGAGACCCCATTCGATGATATTCTGGATAGAATTAGGGCTCTCAAGCTAGTAGGGCTGTCAAAAATAATCGTCACACCGATGCATCACGATGCAGCAGTGAACGATTCTGCATCGATGCAGTGAAGGCTCTTAATCGATTCCGGGTCAGTGACGTCATGGGCAGGGGATTCGGTATGTGAGGAAATGAGTCTTGTACTGTCAGTTTCCTGTTTTACTCATTGCTCCGTTTTTAAACTTCACTGTTGTTATGGAGCCACAATATAAGCCTTTCCAAGCCGCCTCCTCCCCTGTATGTCAGTTCGTTTATTTTTTTTATTGCAAGTACTGGGAGTTTGGTTTGCCCTCCCTTCACTGACTGCTGCTTTATTTAATACTATTGGTATTGGTAGTACTAGCAGTCAGTGCCTATCACTGTTCTACGTAGTGCAATATCGTGCTCGTCAGAGAGAGACTCTCGGTAGCCAGTGTCACAGGAATTCATATAATCCCTCTGAATTAGCTGCTGATAACGTAGAACAGTGATAGGCACTGACTGCTAGTACTACCAATACCAATAGTATTAAATAAAGCAGCAGTCAGTGAAGGGAGGGCAAACCAAACTCCCAGTACTTGCAATAAAAAAAATAAACGAACTGACAGGTGACATAGAACAGGCAACTCCCAGATAGGCACCATTAACCCCATACATGCCAGGCGAGTCTGACAGGGAACTCCTGTGATTCAGGACTTCCTGTGCACACTGCGCAGATATCTGACCCAGAGAGCATTACCAATAGACCTCCTCTCACATGTTCCGGTCAGGAATTTTTATGACACCTATCCTAAAGAGCCGACAGCAGCCTCATGTAAACAGTGAATCTTTTCTTGTATTATCGATTCACTGTTTACTGTTGCGGTCTCTGCTGCATGTTTCCTCTCTGTCAGATCCCTAGCCCAAACGAGCATTTGAGGGTTGCTGTAAAACTTTTGACTTACTGTATCTAATAGAAACCCTCAAATGCTCGTTTGGGCTAGGGATCTGACAGAGAGGAAACATGCAGCAGAGACCGCAACAGTAAACAGTGAATCTATAATACAAGAAAAGATTCACTGTTTACATGAGGCTGCTGTCGGCTCTTTAGGATAGGTGTCATAAAAATTCCTGACCGGAACATGTGAGAGGAGGTCTATTGGTAATGCTCTCTGGGTCAGGTTTCAGATGTCTGCATGTACTCCGTGAGAATGTTTGAGTGAGTACACTGCTGCTGGTTATATTTTCCTTTGTAAAATAAATCTACAGATACATTTCTGTGCATATTGTAGTATTATGTTTATAAGTGCTCTTCCATCTTACACAGTTGTTTAAAAGATTATTATATATATATATATATATATATATATATATATATATATATATATATATATATATATATGTGTATGTGTATGTGTATGTGTGTATATATATATATATATATATATACACATACATACACACACACACATATATAATATATATATATATATATATATATATATATATATATATAAAATATGGAATAGAACAAGATCATGAAAATCATGGGCAGTAATCGTGATGCATCGCGATGCATCGTAGAATCGAATCGTATCGAATCGTTACAATGATAATCGTAATCGAATCGTGAGACAAGTGAAGATGCGCAGCTCTACAAGCTAGCTAATTCTTTCATTACAGATGCCGCTTTTCAATTGGCTAAATTAGCGGCGAAGAATTCAGGTTTTGTCATTTTAGCGCGTAGAGCGTTATGGCTTAAATCCTGGTCTGCTGATGTGTCATCAAAAGCTAAGCTTTTAGTCATCCCTTTCAAGGGTAAGACCCTATTCGGGCCTGAACTGAAAGAGATCATCTCAGACATCACTGGAGGGAAAGGCCATGCCCTTCCTCAGAATAAGACGAATAAGATGAGGACCAAACAAAATAATTTTCGTTCCTTTCGGAACTTCAAAGGTGGTCCCTCTTCCCCTGCTGCAAAGCAAGAGGGGAATTTTGCTCAATCCAAGTCAGTCTGAAGACCTATATACCATGGGAGTGATCTGCCCAGTTCCGAAAAACAAAACAGGGGCAGGGGTTCTACTCCAATCTGTTTGTGGTTCCCAAAAAAGAGGGAACCTTCAAACCAATTTTGGATCTCAAGATCCTAAACAAATTCCTCAGAGTCCCATCCTTCAAGATGGAGACCATTCAGATTATTTTGCCAATGATCCAGGAGGGTCAATATATGACCACCGTTGACTTAAAGGATGCGTATCTACACATTCCTATCCACAAAGATCATCACCAGTTCCTCAGGTTCGCCTTTCTGGACAAACATTACAAGTGTGTGGCTCTTCCCTTCGGGTTGGCCACAGCTCCCAGAATTTTCATGAAGGTGCTAGGGTCCCTTCTGGCGGTTCTAAAGCCGCGGGGCATAGCTGTGGCGCCTTATCTGGACGATATCTTAATCCAGGCGTCAACTTTCCAACTAGCCAAGTCTCACACGGGCATCGTGGTGGCTTTTCTAAAATCTCACGGGTGGAAGGTGAACATACAAAAGAGTTCACTTATCCCTCTCACAAGTGTTCCTTTCCTGGGAACTCTGATAGATTCAGTGGACATTAAATTTTTTCTGACGGAGGTCAGGAAATCAAAAATTCTATCCATCTGCCGAGCTCTTCATTCCATTCCTCGCCCGTCAGTAGCTCAGTGTATGGAGGTAATCTGCTTAATGGTAGCAGCAATGGACATAGTTCAGTTTGCTCGCTTGCATCTCAGACCACTGCAATTTTGCATGATCAAACAATAGAATGGGGATTATGCAGATTTATCTCCTCAGATAAATCTGGACCAAGAGACCAGAGACTCTCTCTTCTTTTGTGGTTGTCACAGGATCATCTGTCCAAGGGAATGTGTTTCCGTAGGCCAGCGTGGGTCATAGTGACGAAGGACGCCAGCCTATTGGGCTGGGGTGCAGTCTGGAATTCCCTGAAAGCACAGGGATTGTGGACTCAGGAGGAGGCTCTCCTCCCAATAAATATTCTAGAACTGAGATCGATATTCAACGCGCTTCAGGCGTGGCCTCAGCTGGCGTCGGCCAGATTTATAAGATTCCAGTCGGACAATAAACAAAGAGTTCTCTAGCGATGATAGAGGTTACCAAAATAATTCGATGGGCAGAGACTCACTCTTGCCATCTATGAGCAATCTATATCCCAGGAGTGGAGAACTGGGAAGCGGATTTTCTAAGTCGTCAGACTTTTCATCGTCGGGAGTGGGAACTCCATCCGGAGGTGTTTGCACAATTGATTCAGCAATGGGGCACACCAGAATTGGATCTGATGGCGTCTCGTCAGAACGCCAAACTTCCTTGTTACGGGTCCAGGTCAAGGGATCCTTAAAGGGACAGATATCTGATTTATCAATTCTACTGCACAAACGTCTGGCAGATATTGCAGACGTTCAGTCGTTCTGTCAGGCTTTAGTTAGAGTCAAGCCTGTGTTTAGACCTGTTGCTCCGCGATGGAGTTTGAATTTAGTTCTTAAAGTTCTTCAAGGGGTTCCGTTTGAACCTATGCATTCCATAGATATTAAGCTTCTATCTTGGAAAGTTCTGTTTTTAGTTGGTATCTCTTCGGCTCGAAGAGTTTCTGAACCCATCTGCATTGCAATGCGATTCGCCTTATCTCGTTTTCCATGCTGATAAGGCGGTTTTTGCGTACCAAACCTGGATTCCTTCCTAAGGTTGTTACTAATAGGAATATTAATCAGGAAATTGTTGTTCCTTCTCTGTGCCCTAATCCTTCCTCTCAGAAGGAGCGTCTGTTGCACAACTTGGATGTGGTTCGTGCTTTAAAGTTTTACTTGCACGCGACCAAAGATTTCCGTCAAACATCTTCTTTGTTTGTTGTTTGTTCTGGAAAACGTAGAGGTCAAAAAGCTACGGCTACCTCTCTTGCCTTTTGGCTGAAAAGCATCATCCGTTTGGCATACGAGACTGCTGGACAGCAGCCTCCTGAAAGAATTACAGCTCATTCTACTAGAGCGGTGGCTTCCACATGGGCTTTTAAAAATGATGCTTCTGTTGAACAGATTTGTAAGGCTGCGACTTGGTCTTCGCTTCATACCTTTTACAAATTTTACAAATTTGATACCTTTGCTTCTTCGGAAGCTATTTTTGGGAGAAAAGTTCTTCAAGCAGTGGTGCCTTCTGTTTAACCATCTGTCTTGTCCCTCCCGTTCATCCGTGTCCTGTAGCTTTGGTATTGTTTCCCACAAGTAAGGATGAATCCGTGGACTCATCTTACCTTTATAGAAGAAAAGTAAATTTATGCATACCTGATAAATTGATTTCTTCTATGGTAAGACGAGTCCACGGCCTGCCCTGTCACTTTAAGACAGATTATATTATTTTTGGGGGGGTTTAAAGTCGGTCACCTCTGCACCTTGTAGTTTCTCCTTTTTTTTTCCTGTACCTTCGGTTGAATGACTGGGGGGTGGAGCTAAGGGAGGAGCTATATAGACAGCTCTGCTGTGGTGCTCTTTGCCACTTCCTGTTAGGAAGGATAATATCCCACAAGTAAGGATGAATCAGTGGACTCGTCTTACCATAGAAGAAATCAATTTATCAGGTAAGCATAAATTTACTTTTTTCACAATTTTAGGTTTCCCACTGAAATTATTTACAAACAGCTTGTGCAATTATGGCACAAATGGTTGTAAATGCTTCTCTGGGATCCCCTTTGTTCAGAAATAGCAGACATATATGGCTTTGGCATTGCTTTTTAGTAATTAGAAGGCCGCTAACTGCCGCTGCGCACCACACTTGTATTATGCCCAGCAGTGACGGGGTTAATTAGGTAGCTTGTAGGGTTAATTTTAGCTTTAGGGTAGAGATCAGCCTCCCACCTTACACATTTCACCCCTGATCCCTCCCTGACACCCTTCAAACAGCTCTATTCCCTCCCCACCTTTCAATTGTCACCGCCATCTTAAAAGGACATGAAATGCAAATTTTTTCTTTCATGATTTAGAAAGAGCATGCAATTTTAAACAACTTTCTAATGTACTTCTGTTAGCTAATTTGCTTCATTTTCTTGCTATCCTTTGCTGAAAAGCATATCTAGATAGACTCAGTAGCTGCTGATTGATGGCTGCACATAGATGCCTTGTGTGATTGGCTCACCCATGTGCATTGCTATTTCTTCTTAAAAACACGATGAGTCCACGGATCATCTTCATTACTTAAGGGATATTCACCTCCTGGTCAGCAGAAGGAGGCAAAGAGAACCACAGCAGAGCTGTTAAATAGCTCCTCCCTTCCCTCCCACTCCAGTCATTCTCTTTGTCTACGTTAGTGATAGGAAGCGGTAAAGTGAGGTGTTAGAAAAGATTCTTCAATCAATAGTTTATTATTTTTAAAGTAGTGCCAGAGAGTGCTGCTTTGTTCTAAGGTGTAGCCTAGTCCATATCAGTCTCTACAGTAGAGCTTTTGGTGGCTTTAGAGCAATGGGAACTTGTGGGACATAATTCTCACTGCGCCTCCCATATTTTGATGCTGCCCTTCTCCTGGAAATCCTGAGAGATTCTAACTCAGGCTTTTCTCTTTGTTCACAGGTCCATGGGAGGGATAGGACCTCTTAAACCTGGAATCTGCCTTGCTGCCGGGCAGCATATGAGGTAAGTGCTGACTTTTTTTCTGGGGGAGTTGGAAAGTCTCAGAAATAAAGGAGGACACTTAATTTATTTTGTACATAAGCCTCATTATTCTTTTATAGTTTCCCCTTAGACATAGGGGGCATTTGGGCAGCTTTGCAGCAGGCACTGGGGGTTAATGTTAAATGGACTCTCAGAGAAAGGAGATTTTTTATTTATTTGTTCATGGGACAGGCCTCATGTATCGCATAGTCTCCCCTTAGGCATGGGGGACTCTGGGCAGAGTTATAGCAAGCTCCGGGGCTTAAAAACAATGAAGTCTCAGAGATAGGAGACACTTTATTTATTTGTACTTGGGTTGCAGCTGGCCCTGGGACTTATCGGGCAGCATTGCAACAGACACTGGGGCATTTTTGTGTTATTTTTATTACGGTGGTTCTACATCTCCTGGCGGGTTTGTAACTTGAGAGCCGACCGGGAGATTTTTTTAGCCACGTCCACGATGGGCGTAGAGTATTTACCCGCCATTTTTTCCTCGGTTATGCAAAGTCTTGTTCTACGTATGCGAATATCTCTGCTGCACATATTCTCCTGGAGAGATTCACTACGTAGCTTCTCTGGAGTTCGGTTTGAGCAATGTAGCAGAGTTTTAACTCAATCCTACACAGAGGGCATAGGCACCTCAGCAGAGGGCTGCTGAGGTGTGGGGATGTTTTTCTACGTTCCTTCCTAAGCCTATTATTACTAAATAATCCTTAGGCGTTTTTCACAGTAAAAAAGTTACAGCTTTATTATTTAAAGAGATAGTAACGTTTTTAGTTTTTTCTGCATCCCTAATAAAGATGGTTAAATTGTTTTCATTTTCAGGTTAAATATGAACCTAGAGGGCTTACAAGTACCTCTTGCTTATTATGATTTAATACTAATGTGGAACCACCAATCCTATTTTCTGTTCCTCAGGATTTGAGCGAATTTTCAGTTTTATTCTGAGCCAGCATTTTCTAATAAAGATGCTATTCAGGATTCTCAAGACAATGATCTAATATATATATATATATATATATATATATATATATATATATATATATATATATATATATATATATATATATATATATATATATATATATATTTGTTCTTAAGACGTCCCAGAGTTTACCGCCCCTACATGCAGTGCCCTGCGCTTCCTCTCCAGCTCCCGCTGGAAGTTGAAAGTTTAAAGAGTCCTACTCCTTCTAAGGCCTTTGCTGGTTAGGACTCTGTTGATATTAGTCAGTCTATGCACAAAGTTCTCTTATTGTGTCCCACAAAACTTTTATGGACCACAGGCAGTGCCCTGCTGTTCCTTTCACGCTCCACCCGTAGTTACTCTGCATTATATGTTCTTCCTACGTGGAGTAAAACATTACTAGAGGATTTATTTTCGATCATTTAAAGGATTGATGCAATAGTGCTGTTCCGAATGGTCCTTCCCTGTTACCTGAGAAAGGAAGATTCTTCTGGATTATCTGAGACAGAAATCTCAGACTCGGATAAATAATATCTTTATTTGATTCTGAGGTTGTTTTTTTCTTTAAGTGTTTAGCTTGAACACCTACTGCTACTCTGGACGACTCCGACACTACCGGGGTAATCTATCCTAGTGCGTCCAGTAAGTTATGAGGAATGGGGGAGACCGCATTCCCTATATTTGAAGAGATGTTCCTCATAGTCGACCTAGCTAAGGAGGCTGGGCAAACATTCTCTAGGGTGAAAGGAGTACATTCTAGTTTAGTTACGAGAACTACTATACCCTTAGAGGATAATCAAGTTTTTTTCAAGAGTTCTTTTCACAAATATTAGAAAGGGGATATACACCTGGGCTTACAAGGCAACCAGCTGTGTTCCTTGCTACCGTCACTAGTGCGACGGCTTATTGTTTTGATACATTCTTATAAAAGCTTTCTAGTTGGCTAATCCCTCATATTTTATTTCAATCTGGGAGCATAAATTCAGGTTTTTCTATCCCAGCTTGCAGAGTCTTATGGTTAGAGCCTTGCTCTACGACTCTATGCTCTACGTCTAAGCTTTTAGCGACTCCTTACAAGGGGAAGGCCTTGTTGGGACCTGGCTTGATGGAAATAATCTCTTTTGAAATTCAAAGAATTTCAACAACAAAAAAAAATCAAGATAAGCTACTGTTGCATCAAAGACAGCATGAAGGACATGCCCCAGATCCAGGATCGGATCTTGTAGGGGGAAGACTTTCCGTCTTTGTTCAAACTTGGGTTCGAGATGTTCAGGATCCCTGGGCACTACAAGAGAGTGTTCCACGGACACAGTTTGGAGTTCAAGAGTTTTCCTCCCGGAGACAGGTTTCTGCTTTTAGGATCATCTGCAGATCAGACGAAAGGAGAGGCGTTCTTACACTGAGTAGGAGACCTCTCAGACCTGGGAGTGGTTTTTTTTTCACTTGGATTTCGTATCCCAATCGGGTTGTGGTTCCCATAGAACCTTCAGACCATGTCGATCTTTATGGTCTATAATATAAAAAAAAAAATTTTTTTTTTAGTGTACCGTCCTTCAAGATGGTAACTAATCGTTCCATTCTCCCCTGGATCCAAGAGGGGTCAGTTTATGACAATAGTTGATTTAGAGGATGCGTATCTTCATGTGCCATTCACAAGAATCACAAGTTCTAGGGTTTGCCTTCTGGGTAAACACTTCCGGTTTGTGGCTCTTCCTTTCGGTTTTGCCACAGATTTCAGAGTTCTCACAGTGCCCTATCTGGACGACATCTTAGTCCAGGCTCCATCTTTTTAGTGAGTCAGATTTAACATGGACATGGTGGTACCCTTCCCACAATATTTTGGGGGGAGGTACAATTGGAAGAGAGTTCCTTTGTCCCATGCACAGGGTGTCTTTCTGGGACACATAATAGATTTCATATCAATCAAGAGTTTTCGATACTTGTCATTTAGTCCACTCCTCGACCTTTAGGGGCTCTGTGCATGGAAATTATCGGGCTGATGGCGACATTGGACCTCATCCCGTTTGCTCAGTT